>NC_089490.1:315207526-315510556 GCF_036850765.1 Saccopteryx bilineata
TGGGGAGTTGCCAGCTCTTTGAGCCTCTTACTATCCAGGCAGAGGCAGCAGCAACCCCATAGCTGGATTATCAGGCTACTAATTGAGGAAGGAAAGACTAGGAGAAAGGCTCCAGGAACACGGACTCTCTCACTGTCGGAGCCTATAAATGCTAATGAGCCTTGACTCCCATGAGACTAAAGCACAATACATGACATTGCCATAGAGACTTATCAACTGCAAGCCTCTACCTGAGCGTGCCAAAGGGGCAGAACCTGGGGTACAGAGTCACCGACCAGGAAGAGGGAGAGAAAAGAAAAAGCAAGAAGATAACCTCTCAAAATCAAGAATAATCTGCAGACTTTATAACCTATCCCATTTTATTATATTTGTTCGTTTGTTTCTCTTATCTTCATTCTTGATACTTTTTTTTCTTCCTCCAATTTGGCCGATTAACTCTCTACTGGTATTACTCTCTCCTCTCCTTGAACTACACTACCCATAAGTGTTACATCTCCCATTATCTTTTCTCTTCTCTTCCTTTCTCTCTATGAGGGTTGCACTCCAAAACCCTTAACTCTCTCTCTCTCTCCTTTCTTTTTTCTTCTTTTAGTGGTTCCCTCTTTTTTTTCTCTCTCTCTCTTTCTTTTCTCCCTCTATATTAGTTTCTTCCTTTCTCCTTTACATCTCCTCTCATTCAAACCTCAATAACAAACAAATTATCTTATCTGGGACTCAAACCTATGTTTGTGGCATTTTGGGGGTTTTTTACTTCACCTTTTTAACTCACTAGCAGTGCTCCCATCCCTGGCTCTCCATATTATCTAGTTCTTGTTACACTAAATACAATAGTAAGTTTTTAATTTGTCCCCCCATTTTTCCGTTTTCCTCTTATTCCTCTCATCATAACTCTTAGACAACCAACACCTAAAAGCAAATCATTTTATTCTTGACCCAAATTTTTTCCTTATTTGCTTTTTGTGGGTCCATACGCTCTTTTTTTTTTCTTTTTTTCCTTTTTTTTTTTTTTTTCTTTTTTTCTTTTTTGCCCCTTTATTACTTTTCCCCAATTCAGGCCCTCCATCACAGGCATTGTTTGTTATAACTCACAGTCCACCACAAGATTTTCTCAAGAAAGAGGGGAGAGGAGAGGAGAGGAAAAAAAGAAGGGGGGGAATAATTTCCTTTTTTAAAAAAATTTTTATTTTATTCTATTTTTCTTTATTTCATTATTAATTTTTTTTAAAAAAACAACTCTTTTCGATTTTTTATTTTTTTTAACTTTTTATTCTTTATTAAATCTCATTAATACTATCAACAAAACCACCCTCAGATGCCATTAAAGAAGAGAAAATCGAATATCATGGATACAAAAGAAAGAGAGGTAACACAGCTAGATGAGGAAAAATCTATGGAGAAAAAATTTAATATATTGGAAACCTTGGAGCTAAATGACAGAGAATTCAAGATAGAAATCCTAAAAATCCTCCGAGATATACAAGAAAACACAGAAAGGCAATATAGGGAGCGCAGAAAACAACTCCATGAACACAAAGAATATATGTCCAAGGAAATTGAAACTATAAAAACAAATCAAACAGAGATGAAAAACTCAATTCACGAGCTGAAAAACGAAGTAACAAGCTTAGCTAATAGAACAGGTCAGATAGAAGAGAGGATTAGTGAAATAGAAGACAAGCAACTTGAGGCACAACAGAGAGAAGAAGAAAGAGACTCAAAAATTAAAAAAAATGATATAGCCCTACAAGAATTATCTGACTCCATCAAAAAGAATAACATAAGAATAATAGGTATATCAGAGGGAGAAGAGAGAGAAAATGTAATGGAGAACATACTCAAACAAATAATAGATGAGAACTTCCCAAGCCTGTGGAAAGAACTAAAGCCTCAAGTTCAAGAAGCAAACAGAACTCCAAGTTTTCTTAACCCCAACAAACCTACTCCAAGGCATATCATAATGAAATTGACACAAACCAACAGCAAAGAAAAAATTCTCACGGCAGCCAGGGAAAAGAAGAATACAACATATAAAGGAAGGCCCATTAGATTATCATCAGATTTCTCAGCAGAAACTCTACAAGCTAGAAGAGAGTGGACCCCAATATTTAAAGTCCTGAAAGAGAGGAACTTTCAGCCACGAATACTATACCCATCAAAGCTATCCTTCAAATACGAAGGAGAAATAAAAACATTCACAGATACAGAAAAGATGAGGGAATTTATCATCAGAAAACCCCCACTCCAGGGATTACTAAAGGGGGTTCTCCAATCAGATACAAAGAACAAAAAAAAACAGAGTCACAAGTAAAAGCTCCAAGAACACAATAAAACCAAATTTAAACTGTGACAACAACAAAAAGAAAGAGGGGGAGAAGACGGAGATTAACAGTAGCAAAGGATGATGGAGTGCAAAAGTACTCACAAAATAGTTCGCTACAATGAACAGGGTAGGGACCCTTTTCATTACTCAAAGGTAACCACCATTGAAAAAACCACCACAGAAGCACATGAGATAAAAAAGATAGCAACAGAGGAAAGATGTATGGAATACAACCAAATAAAAACAAAAGATAGAAAAACGAAAGAGAAGGATCAAACAAGACACGAAACTAACAGAAAGCAAGATATAAAATGGCAATAGGGAACTCACAAGTATCAATAATTACACTAAATGTAAACGGATTAAACTCACCAATAAAAAGGCACAGAGTAGCAGAATGGATTAAAAAAGAAAATCCAACTGTATGCTGCCTACAGGAAACTCATCTAAGTAACAAGGATAAAAACAAATTCAAAGTGAAAGGCTGGAAAACAATACTCCAAGCAAATAACATCCAAAAAAAAGCAGGTGTAGCAATACTCATATCGGATAATGCTGACTACAAGACAGGAAAATACTCAGAGACAAAAATGGCCATTTCATAATGGCTAAGGGGACACTGAATCAAGAAGACATAACAATTCTTAATATATATGCACCAAATCAAGGAGCACCAAAATATATAAGACAGCTACTTATTGATCTTAAAATAAAAACTGACAAAAATACAATCATACTTGGAGACCTCAATACACCGCTGACGGCTCTAGATCGGTCATCCAAACAGAGAATCAACAAAGACATAGTGGCCTTAAACAAAACACTAGAGCACCTGGATATGATAGACATCTACAGGACATTTCATCCCAAAGTGACTGAGTATACATTTTTCTCCAGTGTACATGGATCATTCTCAAGAATTGACCATATGTTGGGCCACAAAAACAACATCAGCAAATTCAGAAAAATGGAAGTTGTACCAAGCATATTTTCTGATCATAAAGCCTTGAAACTAGAATTCAACTGCAAAAAAGAGGAAAAAAATCCCACAAAAATGTGGAAACTAAACAACATACTTTTAAAAAATGAATGGGTCAAAAAAGAAATAAGTGCAGAGATCAAAAGATATATACAGACTAATGAAAATGACAATACGACATATCAGAATCTATGGGATGCAGCAAAAGCAGTGATAAGAGGGAAGTTCATATCGCTTCAGGCATATATGAACAAACAAGAGAGAGCCCAAGTGAACCACTTAACTTCTCACCTTAAGGAACTAGAAAAAGAAGAACAAAGACAACCCAAAACCAGCCGAAGAAAGGAAATAATAAAAATCAGAGCAGAAATAAATGAATTAGAGAACAGAAAAACTATAGAAAAAATTAATAGAACAAGGAGCTGGTTCTTTGAAAAGATCAAAAAAATTGACAAACCCTTGGCAAGACTTACCAAGGAAAAAAGAGAAAGAACTCATATAAACAAAATCCAAAATGAAAGAGGAGAAATCACCACGGACACTGTAGATATACAAAGAATTATTGTAGAATACTATGAAAAACTTTATGCCACTAAATTCAACAACCTAGAAGAAATGGATAAATTCCTAGAACAATACAACCTTCCTAGACTGAGTCAAGAAGAAGCAGAAAGCCTAAACAGACCTATCAGTAGAGAAGAAATAGAAAAAACCATTAAAAACCTCCCCAAAAATAAAAGTCCAGGCCCTGACGGCTATACCAGCGAATTTTATCAAACATTCAAAGAAGACTTGGTTCCTATTCTACTCAAAGTCTTCCAAAAAATTGAAGAAGAAGCAATACTTCCAAACACATTTTATGAGGCCAACATAACCCTCATCCCAAAACCAGGCAAGGATGGCACAAAGAAAGAAAACTACAGACCAATATCTCTAATGAATACAGATGCTAAAATACTAAACAAAATACTAGCAAATCGAATACAACAACATATTAAAAAAATAATACATCATGATCAAGTGGGATTCATCCCAGAATCTCAAGGATGGTTCAACATACGCAAAACGGTTAACGTAATACACCATATCAACAAAACAAAGAACAAAAACCACATGATCTTATCAATAGATGCAGAAAAGGCTTTCGATAAAATACAACACAATTTTATGTTTAAGACTCTCAACAAAATGGGTATAGAAGGAAAATATCTCAACATGATAAAGGCCATATATGATAAACCATCAGCTAACATCATGTTAAATGGCACTAAACTGAAGGCTTTCCCCCTTAAATCAGGAACAAGACAGGGTTGTCCACTCTCTCCACTCTTATTTAATGTGGTACTAGAAGTTCTCGCCACAGCAATCAGACAAGACAAAGAAATAAAAGGCATCCATATCGGAAAAGAAGAAGTAAAGGTATCACTTTTTGCAGATGATATGATCCTATATATCGAAAACCCCAAAGAATCCACAAAAAGACTACTAGAAACAATAAGCCAATACAGTAAGGTCGCAGGATACAAAATTAACATTCAGAAGTCAATAGCCTTTCTATATGCCAACAATGAAACAATTGAGAAGGAACTCAAAAGAATAATCCCCTTCACGATTGCAACAAAAAAAATAAAATACTTAGGAATAAACATAACAAAGAATGTAAAGGACTTATATAATGAAAACTATAAACCATTGTTAAGGGAAATTGAAAAAGATATAATGAGATGGAAGAATATACCTTGTTCTTGGCTAGGAAGAATAAATATAATCAAGATGGCTATATTACCCAAAGCAATATACAAATTCAATGCAATTCCCATCAAACTTCCAATGACGTTTTTTAAAGAAATAGAGCAAAAAATCATCAGATTTATATGGAACTATAAAAAACCCCGAATAGCCAAAGCAATCCTAAAGAAAAAGAATGAAGCTGGGGGCATTACAATACCTGACTTCAAACTCTATTATAGGGCCACGACAATCAAAACAGCATGGTATTGGCAGAAAAATAGACACTCAGACCAATGGAACAGAATAGAAAGTCCAGAAATAAAACCACATATATATAGTCAAATAATTTTTGATAAAGGGGCCAACAACACACAATGGAGAAAAGAAAGCCTCTTCAATAAATGGTGCTGGGAAAACTGGAAAGCCACATGCAAAAGAATGAAACTGGACTACAGTCTCTCTCCCTGTACAAAAATTAACTCAAAATGGATCAAAGATCTAAACATAAGACCTGAAACAATTAAGTACATAGAAGAAGACATAGGTACTCAACTCATGGACCTGGGTTTTAAAGAGCATTTTATGAATTTGACTCCAATGGCAAGAGAAGTGAAGGCAAAAATTAATGAATGGGACTACATCAGACTAAGAAGTTTTTGCTCAGCAAGAGAAACTGATAACAAAATAAACAGAAAGCCAACTAAATGGGAAATGATTTTTTCAAACAACAGCTCAGATAAGGGCCTAATATCCAAAATATACAAAGAACTCATAAAACTCAACAACAAACAAACAATCCAATAAAAAAATGGGAAGAGGATATGAATAGACACTTCTCCCAGGAAGAAATACAAATGGCCAACAGATATATGAAAAGATGCTCATCTTCTTTAGCTATTAGAGAAATGCAAATCAAAACTGCAATGAGATACCACCTCACACCTGTTCGATTAGCTGTTATTAGCAAGTCAGGTAATAGCAAATGTTGGAGAGGCTGTGGAGAAAAAGGAACCCTCATACACTGTTGGTGGGAATGTAAAGTAGTACAACCATTATGGAAGAAAGTATGGTGGTTCCTCAAAAAACTAAAAATAGAACTACCTTATGACCCAGCAATCCCTCTACTGGGTATATATCCCCAAAACTCAGAAACATTGATACGTAAAGACACATGCAGCCCCATGTTTATTGCAGCATTGTTCACAGTGGCCAGGACATGGAAACAACCAAAAAGCCCGTCAATAGATGACTGGATAAAGAAGATGTGGCACATATACACTATGGAATACTACTCAGCCATAAGAAATGATGACATCGGAACATTTACAGCAAAATGGTGGGATCTTGATAACATGATATGAAGCGAAATAAGTAAATCAGAAAAAACCAGGAACTGTATTATTCCATACGTAGGTGGGACATAATACTGAAACTAAGAGACATTGACAAGAGTGTGGTGGTTACGGGGGGGAGGGGGGAATGGGAGAGGGATAGGGGGTGGGGAGGGGCACAAAGAAAACAAGATAGAAGGTGACAGAGGACAATCTGACTTTGGGTGGTGGGTATGCAACATAATTGAACGACAAGATAACCTGGACTTGTTATCTTTGAATATATGTATCCTGATTTATTGATGTCACCCCATTAAAAAAATAAAATTATAAAAAAAAAAAATGTGAGGAGCACAGCATCTGACAAGCTCTCCTTGGGCTTCAACTTGATTCTTAACAGAATCTGTGGAATAAATTTACATGTCTAGATCTCAGATTCTTTCCCACTAGGCTGAAATTTCCTAGTGTACTAAAGGAACGTGTTGTATTCTTAAACAAAGATAAACAAGTAAGTAGTATCTCTGTATGGAATGTATATTCTGGCCCTTAACAACCTCAACTATGTATATATGCAATGTATGATCCATACACTTTTAAAAGGAAAGAGAGCATCACTGAGTGTGGAGGTTGAAGATCCAAACTGGATGGACAAAACACTTAGCTGCTTTTATTAGTGACTAATGCTTTGGCTAGATATCACCTCACAGAACAGAAAAATAAATTTGTTCCAAGAAATATTTTTAGAGAACAATTTTATTAGTCAACTGAAGTTTTAATTATAGGGTAATCGCTGACTAGAATTTAATAAGAAAATGTAAAGTTGACTTTAAAAAAAGAACAAAATATTTTTATTTCCTTCAGAATAGATAACTAACATTAGATTAAGTTCATTAAATTTGTCAGACTCAGTTATTCTTCTGATCCTAAATTCTTGTGTACATTAATCAATATTTAAATGTCTAACTTTTATAATTAATATTTATAACAATCAGTTTTAATAAGTGAAATATGTAATAACTGAAACAATATTTTCAGTTGTTTTCCAATGAATTCAAATTCCTCCAACTCTAGCCCCAAAGGAAGTATTGAGTGGTTGCCAACTTTCTTCTCCTAGACTGGAGGTCCTGTAACACAGTGTTCTGATCCTCATCCATCTGTGTCCTGTTCAGGAAGATATTTAAGGACAGCACTGGAAAACCAAAGATTCCAAAATATTTTTGTCTAAATAAAACAGTAAACGTAGTGTTATTCTTACTAATTGTACTCTCATTTACTTAGATAATACATTTTATTTTATTTTATTTCATTTCATTTTTAATTTAAGTGAGAGGAGGAGAGATAGAGAGACAGACTCCTGCATGCGCCCTGACTGGGATCCACCTGTCAACTCCCATCTGGGGCCAATGTTCTGTCCACCTGGGGCCATGCTGGCAATGGAGCTATTTTTAGCATTTGAGGCAGAGGCTCCACAGAGTCATCCTTACTGCCTGGGACCAACATGTGGAAATCAATCGAACCATGGCTGCAGGAGGGGAGAGAGAGAGAGAAAGAGAGAGAGATGGAAAAGCAGATGGCTTTTTCCCCTGTGTGCCCTGGCTGGGAATCAAACCTGGGACTTCCACATGCTAGGTTGAGGCTTTATCACTGAGCCAACTGGCCATGACCAAAATACACATTTTAAACTTTTAATTAAAAAATAAACTTTCAACTTACAAAAACAGTAGACATAGAACAAGTACGAACTCATCCTGGATTCAGGATTTGTTGACACATTGTCATAGGTGGGCCCTGAGAAGAAAAATTATTTTGATGTGAACCCAGAGAAAGAACTTATCTGCTGAGATGGACTTCCCATGTCCAACTGAGGGCCTACATGTTATGAATTAAAGAGTCTACCAACCATTTTCTGACAGGGGCTTCTCATGAGCTCTGCATACCAGGAAGAGCCTCGGCTTCTGCCACTATGCCCTGCTTGTTTATGCCATCTGAGTCAACTACTTCGGGGAAACCCTGGACTTGTCTTTCTGCTAAAGGATTCAGACCTAACTTACCCAATCAGAACTGCATAATTTAAATACCTCATTTACATAAAATGAACCTAATTGAGAACATAGGAGGAAAATTTCGATATAAATGATGGCCTCCCATTAGTCTCAGTGGGATGCAATTCAGCTTGCTGCTTAAATCTGTTTCTCCCTGGCTGCAGTTCCTTTTAGCTCAAATAAGTGCTTTTTATTCTTTTTTGCAGTCTAAAATTAATTTTGGTTGACACATATTTGCTTTTCTTTCACTTTCTGTCTCTGTCTTTCTCCAAGTACATGTTTATCTGTGTGAATGAGAACATGTATTATATATGTTACGTACAATGTCTACACTTTTAATACAGTTTTTAGTAAATGAGAATAAGCTGCAAACATCTTAACTCTTGATGCTTTAAACAGAAACATTTTCATATATATTTCTTATACTCACTCAATTCAATATATACAATTCAATGATTTTTAGTATATTCAGAGAACTGCACAACCACCACCAAAATAATTTTAAAACATTTAAATATTCTAAAGCATTTTTATTTTTATCCCAGAAAAAGCGTCGTATCTCATGGAAGGCACTTTTCATTCTACTACCAAACTCCGGTTCCATCTACATGTCTATGTATTATAACTATATATTATAACTACATCTATGTATTATAACTTCTATAAATATTTTTCTTTTTCATGCAAAAGTAATTTTCTAAACATTATATATTTAATTCATCAATATTTTATTCTACTATATCTAGTTTTGAGTTATAGTTAGAAAGCTTTTCCTCACATGGAGTAATTTATTTAATTTCCTAGTTTGTGTATATAAGACTTTTTTACATTAGATTTGTGATTCACTTGGAGTTTGTTTTTGTATATAGTGTGAAAACATTTATCCTTTTCTAAATGGCTAACATAACATACTGACACCAATTATTTGATAAGTTTCTCTTTTCCCCAATGATTGATGATAGCATTTTTATCATGCATTAAAAATTCCATATATATTTGAGTTTATATCTAGATTGTTTTTTTTACTGTATTCCACTGGTTGATCTGGCCAGTTATGTGTCAATAACATAATGTTTACTTAGAGGAATGATATCCTTTTTTTTTTTTTTTTTTTTTTTTTTTGTATTTTTCCGAAGCCAGAAATGGGGAGGCAGTCAGACAGACTCCAACCGGCATGCCCACCAGGGGGCGATGCTCTGCCCATCTTCGGGCGCCGCTCTGCCGCAATCAGAGCCATTCTAGCGCCTGAGGCAGAGGCCACAGAGCCATCCCCAGCGCCCGGGCAAACATTGCTCCAATGGAGCCTTGGCTGCGGGAGGGGAAGAGACAGAGAGGAAGGAGAAAGGGAGGGGTGGAGAAGCAGATGGGTGCCTCTCCAGTGTGCCCTGGCCGGAAATCGAACCTGGTACCCCTGCATGCCAGGCCGACGCTCTACCACTGAGCCAACCGGCCAGGGCTAGGAATGATATCCTTTTTAAATCCCTAGTTGGTGTAATATACTCACATACTTTTTTTTCCCCCAGAAATTCTTAGCTCTTCTTGTATGTTACTTTGTTACGTGAACTTTAGCAATCTATTTTTACGAAAATAGTGGTTGTTGATGGGTCTGTTAGATTCACAATATATTTATTAACAAAGTTAGAGTAAACTAATATTTTTAAGATTTTAAGTTATCCTTTTTTTGTTTGTTTGTTTCTTTTTGACTGAAAGAAAGGAATGGATTTACAGTGTGTGATTGAGGAATTTCTTATAACTGTGAGCCTGCCCATGAGAATGAGCTTCATATGTGATTACCATGTTTCATTTACATCACCCAGTGGAAAATGGGTTTTGAATCCTTTCTCCAGTGCATATAATCAAGAATCTTTAAGTAATCTTAAAAAATAATAATGTTAAAGTAGGTCAATTTGAGCTGGATAAAATGTCTACAAAAGTATTAAGGATGCAGAAAATATTAACAGAGGGAATCCAGAAAAATGTCATCTAAGATTGATGAGGATATATAATACAAAGGTTAAATGTATGAATTGTTTCTATCAGAAAATAAAGGGTTAAATTGACAGGCTTAGGTCTCTGACACATAAACATTGCTATTTTGTGCAATGTGTTAGACTCCAATTCTTTTCAACTGACATATACTTATAATAAACTAGAAGACAATTTTACAAAAATAGTGACATGTTTCCACAGGAACTTTGTAACAGATGTTTAGTTTTTAGTGTGAGTTTGTAAGAAGAACAAAGAAAATTCTGATTCTAGAATTTATATTTCTTCCTTTCAGAATGGAAACAAATTTTCCTATAGTATCTTCTTAAAATATTTTCCTTTTTCTTTTTTTTTCTTTTTTGCTATAAATTCCACCATTATTATTATCTCTCAGCCCCACTCCCCCCAAATGAAATAAACTACAAAGCACCATAAATAGGAACTATAATTCTAATTGACCAGAGAAGGCCATTCTTGTTTTTGTTGTTTTTTTTTACCTTATCTGAACTCTCAGCATACAGGCTCTAACACACTTAGAGCACCCAAGAGGATTAAGGTGGCCCTTCAGGCTGATAATTCTGGGAAATACTATGAAAATTATCTTCCCATTCTGTTTTGTTATTGTCTGTTTGTTTGATTGTTTTGTTAATAGACAATCATTTTTGGATGGAGCTGAGAATTTTTGTGATTGTGATAAGCGGAAGAGAAAGTTTAAAACTAGTTAGCCACCTAACAAAAAGTATTTGGCTTACACTGGTGCCAATATATTACAGAGGATAAAATTTAATTGTGCTGAATATTTCTAAGGATGATTTAGAAATAGAGGGACTAAAAGATATCCTTTAAATTGTTTGTTTCACAGATGATGTGTGTATGTATATTTAAAAAAAAATTCATCATGTATGCTGACATTATCAATAATAGTGATTTCAAAGATTATTACCCAAGGAAAATAGGGCTAAAAATAATGACAAGATGTGATTTTTGATTAGATTTCTAAATAATTTTATTTTGGGTTTACGTTTCTGTCAGTTTTGTGTTATAATTCTAATTAGTATAAGCTGTATTGATGCAAATTTTAAAAATATATTGCTTATGTACTACCAAAACAAAGCCTCTTGATTATACAGGGTTGGGCAAAAGTAGGTTTATAAAGAACTCTCTGCCAAAGTGTGCTTTAGTATATAGCAAGTAGACTACAAGAATAAGTAATGAAGAACAGCAATTTGAGCACTTACAAAATTGTACCTAGGCCCTGGCTGGTTGGCTCAGCGGTAGAGTGTCGGCCTGGCGTGCAGAGGTCCCGGGTTCGATTCCCGGCTGGGGCACACAGGAGAAGCGCCCATCTGCTTCTCCACCCCTCCCCCTCTCCTTCCTCTCTGTCTCTCTCTTCCCCTCCCGCAGCCGAGGCTCCATTGGAGCAAAGATGGCCCGGGCGCTGGGGATGGCTCCTTGTCCTCTGCCCCAGGTGCTAGAGTGGCTCTGGTCGCGGCAGAGAGACGCCCCGGAGAGGCAGAGCATCGCCCCCTGGTGGGCAGAGCGTCGCCCCCTGGTGGGCGTGCCGGTGGATCCCGGTTGGGTGCATGCGGGAGTCTGTCTGACTGTCTCTCCCCGTTTCTAGCTTCAGAAAAAAAAAAATTGTACCTAAGTGCACTGTGCCACTGTGACAGTCTTTTTAGCTATCAAAGCTATTGTAATAATCATAACCTGCATTTCTTTTTCAATATAAACACCTGTAAACTTGCTGTTGCCAACCCCTGCATAAAAACATAATATGACCATAAAAGATAAATAATGTTGTAAGTATGTTCTTTGGTAAAAAAGAAATCTATTGTTAGCTCATAATATTAATTACAAGCAACTTAAATGTGGTCTTTTGCTGACATCTTATTTTTTAGAGTCAGCTTTTTATTTCCTTATATGCATGATTAATGTCATTTATTTGTTCTATCAATAGTGTGTTTAGTATTTAAGAAAAGCCATTATTAATTTATGTAATTCTCATCAATCTTCTAAATGAGACATATGAAATAATAATTGATTTTTTCCAGTTTTATTGCAAAATAATTGACATACATTATTGTATTAGTTTAAGGTGCATGGCATGATTTTTTTTTTATAAATTTTTATTAATGGTAATGGGATGACATTAATAAATCAGGGTACATATATTCAAAGAAAACATGTCTAGGTTATTTTGTCATTAAATTATGTTGCGTACCCCTCGCCCAAAGTCAGATTGTCCTCCGCCACCCTCTATCTAGTTCTCTGTGCCCCTCCCCCTCCCCCTAACTCTCTCCCTCCCTCCCTCCAGTGTCCTCCCTCCCCCCACCCCTGGTAACCACCACACTCTTGTCCATGTCTCCTAGTCTCATTTTTATGTTCCACCAATGTATGGAATCATGTAGTTCCTGTTTTTTTCTGATTTACTTATTTCACTCCTTATAAAGTTATCAAGATCTCACCATTTTGCTGTAAATGATCTGATGTCATCATTTCTTATGGCTGAGTAGTATTCCATAGTGTATATGTGCCACATCTTCTTTATCCAGTCTTCTTTTGAAGGGCTTTTTGGTTGTTTCCATGTCTTGGCCACTGTGAACA
Organism: Saccopteryx bilineata; assembly: GCF_036850765.1. Taxonomy (NCBI): domain Eukaryota; kingdom Metazoa; phylum Chordata; class Mammalia; order Chiroptera; family Emballonuridae; genus Saccopteryx; species Saccopteryx bilineata. The sequence continues at coordinate 315,220,520 of NC_089490.1, forward strand.
GTGCTGCAATGAACATGGGGCTACATGTGTCTTCACGTATCAATGTTTCTGAGGTTTTGGGGTATATACCCAGTAGAGGGATTGCTGGGTCATAAGGTACTTCTATTTGCAGTTTTTTGAGGAACCACCATACTTTCTTCCATAATGGTTGTACTACTTTACAGTCCCACCAACAGTGAATGAGGGTTCCTTTTTCTCCACAGCCTCTCCAACATTTGCTATTACCCGTCTTGTTGATAATAGCTAATCTAATAGGGGTGAGGTGGTATCTCATTGTAGTTTTGATTTGCATTTCTCTAATAACTAATGAAGATGAGCATCTTTTCATATATCTGTTGGCCATTTGTATCTCTTCCTGGGAGAAGTGTCTGTTCATGTCCTCTTCCCATTTTTTTATGGGATTGTTTGTTTGTTTGTTGTTGAGTTTTATGAGTTCTTTGTAAATTTTGGAAATTAGGCCCTTATCTGAGCTGTTGTTTGTAAATATCATTTCCCATTTAGTTGGCTGTCTATTTTTATATCAGTTTCTCTTGCAGAGAAAAAACTTTTTATTCTGATGTAGTCCCACTCATTTATCTTTGCCTTCACTTCTCTTGCCATTGGAGTCAAGTTCATAAAATGTTCTTTAAAACCCAGGTCCATGATTTTAGTACCTATGTCTTCTTCTATGTACTTTATTGTTTCAGGTCTTATATTTAGGTCTTTGATCCATTTTGAATTAATTTTAGTACACGGGGACAGGCTATAGTCGAGTTTCATTCTTTTGCATGTGGCTTTCCAGTTTTCCCAACATCATTTGTTGAAGAGGCTTTCTTTTCTCCATTGTATGTTGTTGGCCCCTTTATCAAAGATTATTTGACCATATATATGTGGTTTTATTTCTGGGCTTTCTATTCTGTTCCATTGGTCTGAGTGTCTATTTTTCTGCCAATACCATGCTGTTTTGATTATCGTGGCCCTATAATATAGTTTAAAGTCAGGTATTGTAATGCCCCCAGCTTCATTCTTTTTCCTTAGGATTGTTTTGGCTATTCGGGGTTTTTTATAGTTTCATATAAATCTGATGATTTTTTGTTCCATTTCTTTAAAAAATCTCATAGGGATTTTGATAGGAATTGCATTAAATTTGTATATTGCTTTGGGTAATATGGCCATTTTGATTATATTTATTCTTCCTATCCAAGAACAAGGAATATTTTTCCATCTCATTGTATCTTTTTCGATTTCCCTTAACAATGCTTTGTAATTTTCATTATATAGGTCCCTTACATTCTTTGTTATGTTTATTCCTAGGTATTTTATTTTTTTTGTTGCAATCGTGAAGGGGATTATTTTTTTGAGTTCGTTTTCTAATATTTCATTGTTGGCATATAGAAAGGCTATGGACTTTTGTATGTTAATTTTGTATCCTGTGACCTTACTGTATTGGTTTATTGTTTCTAATAATCTTTTTGTGGAGTCCTTCGGGTTTTCGATGTATAGGATCATATCATCAGCAAAAAGTGATAGCTTTACTTCTTCTTTTCTGATATGGATGCCTTTTATTTCTTTGTCTTGTCTCATTGCTCTGGCCAGAACTTCTAGCACCACGTTGAATAAGAGTGGAGAGAGTGGACAACCCTGTCTTGTTCCTGATTTAAGGTAGAAAGTCCTCAGTTTTATGCCGTTTAATAGGATGTTGGCTGATGGTTTATCATATATGGCCTTTATCATGTTGAGATATTTTCCTTCTATACCCATTTTGTTGAGAGTCTTAAACATAAAATTGTGTTGTATTTTATCGAAAGCCTTTTCTGCATCTATTGATAAGATCATGTGGTTTTTGTTCTTTGTTTTGTTGATATGGTGTATTACGTTAACCGTTTTGCGTATGTTGAACCATCCTTGAGATTCTGGGATGAATCCCACTTGATCATGATGTATTATTTTTTTAATATGTTGTTGTATTCGGCTTGCCAGTATTTTGTTTAGTATTTTAGCATCTGTATTCATTAGAGATATTGGTCTGTAGTTTTCTTTCTTTGTGCCATCCTTGCCTGGTTTTGGTATGAGGGTTATGTTGGCCTCATAAAATGTGTTTGGAAGTATTGCTTCTTCTTCAATTTTTTGGAAGACTTTGAGTAGAATAGGAACCAAGTCTTCTTTGAATGTTTGATAGAATTCACTAGTATAACCCCTGGACTTTTATTTTTGGGGAGGTTTTTAATAGTTTTTTCTATTTCCTCCCTGCTGATTGGTCTGTTTAGGCTTTCTGCTTCTTCATGACTCAGCCTAGGAAGGTTGTATTGTTCTAGGAATTTATCCATTTCTTCTAGATTGTTGTATTTGGTGGCATATAATTTTTCATAGTATTCTACAATAATTCTTTGTATATCTATGATGTCTGTGGTGATCTCTCCTCTTTCATTTTGGATTTTATTTATTTGAGTCCTGTGCCTTTTTTCCTTGGTGAGTCTTGCCAAGGGTTTGTCAATTTTGTTGATCTTTTCAAAGAACCAGCTCCTTGTTTTATTGTTTTTTTTCTATAGTTTTTCTGTTCTCTAATTCATTTATTTCTGCTCTGATTTTTATTATCTCCTTTCTTCGGCTGGTTTTGGGTTGTCTTTGTTCTTCTTTTTCTAGTTCCTTAAGGTGTGAAGTTAAGTGGTTTACTTCGGCTCTCTCATGTTTGTTCATATAGGCCTGAAGTGATATGAACTTTCCTCTTATTACTGCTTTTGCTGCATCCCAGAGATTCTGATATGTCGTATTTTCATTATCATTTGTCTGTATATATCTTTTGATCTCTGCGCTTATTTCTTCTTTGACCCATTCATTTTTTAGAAGTATGTTGTTTAGTTTCCACATTTTTGTGGGTTTTTCCCCCTCTTTTTTGCAGTTGAATTCTAGTTTCAAGGCTTTATGATCAGAAAATATGCTTGGTACAATTTCAATTTTTCTAAATTTGCTGATATTGTCTTTGTGGCCAACATATGGTCAATTCTTGAGAATGTTCCATGTACACTAGAGAAAAATGTATACTCTGTCGCTTTGGGATGAAGTGTCCTGTAGATGTCTATCATATCCAGGTGTTCTAGTATTTCGTTTAAGGCCACTATATCTTTATTGATTCTCTGTTTGGATGACCGATCTAGAGCCATCAGCGGAGTATTGAGGTCTCCAAGTATGATTGTATTTTTGTTAGTTTTTGTTTTAAGGTCAATAAGCAGCTGTCTTATATATTTTGGTGCTCCTTGGTTTGGTGCATATATATTAAGGATTGTTATGTCTTCTTGATTCAACTTCCCCTTAATCATTATGAAATGACCATTTTTGTCTCTGAGTACTTTTTCTGTCTTGTAGTCAGCATTATTAGATATGAGTATTGCTACGCCTGCTTTTTTTTGGGTGTTGTTTGCTTGGAGTATTGTTTTCCAGCCTTTCACTTTGAATTTGTTTTTATCCTTGTTGCTTAGATGTGTTTCTTGTAGGCAGCATATAGTTGGATTTTCTTTTTAAATCCATTCTGCTACTCTGTGTCTTTTTATTGGTAAGTTTAATCATTTACATTTAGTGTAATTATTGACACTTGTGGGTTCCCTACTGCCATTTTATAAATTGCTTTCTGTTAGTTTTGTATCTAGTTTGATTCTTCTCTTTTGTTTTTCTATCATTTGTTTTTGTTTGTTTGTGCTCCATACTTCTTTCCGCTGTTGCTACCTTTTTTAAGTCAAGTGTTTTTGTGGTGGTTTTTTCAAGGGTGGTTACCATTAAGTAATGAAAAGGGTACCTACCATATTCATTGTAGTACCCTATCTTATAAGTATTTCTGCACTTCATCATCCTTTGCTACTGCTAATCTCCATCCTCTCCCCCCTTTTTTTCCTTTGTTGTCACAGTTTAAGTTTGGTTTTATTGTGTTCTTGGTGGAGCTGTTACTTGTGGTGTTGTTTTCTTTTGTTCTTTGAATCTGGTTGGAAAACCCCCTTTAGTATTTCCTGGAGTGGGGGCTTTCTGTTGATAAATTCTCTCATCTTTTCTGTATTTGTGAATGTTTTTATATCTCCTTCATACTTGAAGGATAGCTTTGATGGGTATAGTATTCTTGGCTGAAAGTTCCTCTCTTTCAGGGCTTTAAATATTGGGGTCCACTCTCTTCTAGTTTGTAGAGTTTCTGCTGAGAAGTCTGATGATAATCTAATAGGCCTTCCTTTATATGTTGTACTCTTCTTTTCCCTGGCTGCCTTGAGAATTTTTTCTTTGTCATTGGTTTGTGTCATCTTTATTATGATGTGCCTTGGAGTGGGTTTGTTGGGGTAAAGAAAACTCAATGTTCTGTTTGCTTCTTGAATTTGAAGCTTTAGTTCTTTCCACAGGCTTGGGAAGTTCTCGTCTATTATTTGTTTGAGTATATTCTCCATTCCATTTTCTTTCTCTTCTCCCTCTGATATACCTATTATTCTTTTGTTATTCTTTCTGATGGAGTCAGACAATTCCTGTAGGGCTTTCTCGTTTTTTATTATTTTTGAGTCTCTTTCTTCTCCTCTCTGTTGTGCCTCAAGTTGTTTGTCTTCTATTTCACTAATCCTATCCTCAATCTGGGCTGTTCTGTTAGCTAAGCTTGTTACCTCGTTTTTCAGCTCATGAATTGAGTTTTTTATTTCTGTTTGATTTGTTTTAATAGTTTCAATTTCCTTGGTAATATATTCTTTGTGTTCATCGAGTTGTTTTCTGATCTCCCTATATTGCCTTTCTGTGTTTTTTTGTATATCTCTGAGTATTTTTAAGATTTCTATTTTAAATTCTCTGTCATTTAGCTCCAAGGCTTCCAATATGTTAAGTCTTTTCTCCATAGATTTTTCCACATCTATTTGTGTTACCTCTCTTTCTTTTGTATCTATAATATTCGATTTCCTCTTTCTTATTGGCATCTGAGAGTGGTCTTGTTGATAGCACTAATTAGAATTAATAAAGAGTAAAAAGTAAAAAAAAAAAAAAAAAAAGGTAAAAAACCCCACAAAAAAAAAGTAATAATTTATTATTTCCCCCTTTTTTTCTTTCTTCTCTTTCCCTCCTCTCCCCTCCTCAGGGAAATATCGTGCCTATAATGGAGGGCCTGATTTGGGGTGAAGAGTTCAAGGGGCAAAAAAAGGGAGTAGGGACCTACTAAATGCAAAAAAAAAAAAAAAAAAAAAAAAAAAAAAAAAAGAAAATTTTAGACAAGCATAAGATGATTTGCTTTTAAGTGATGGTCAACTAAGAGATATAATGAGAGGGATAAGAGAGAACCAGAAAAAAGGACCAAAAAAAAGAATAATAAAGAAGAAAAAAATAAAAATAATAAGTAAAAATCTGTTGTATTAAGTGGAGCAAAGACTAAATACAATGGAGACCTTGGGTTGGGAGGACCCTAAATGCCACAAAAATAAACAAACAAGAAAAAAACAAAAACAAAAGCAAAAAAGAAAAATAAAGCCTAAAAAAGCCTTGAGTCCCAAATTAACTAATTTGTTCATGATTGAAGATTAAATGGGAGGAAAGTAAAACGAGAAAAGAAAAAATGAATAGAAAGGAAAAAATAAGAAAAAGAGAAAAACGAAGGAAGTAATAAAAAAGGAAGTGAAAAAAACAAAATAAAGCAAATCAAAAAAAAAAACAAAAGAGGAGAGAGTGAGAGTTAAGTGTTTTGGAGTATAACCTTAAAGGAGGGTGAGGATAAAGAAGAGAAATAAAATGTAACAGTTATGGGTAGTGTAGTTCAAGAAAAGGGAAGCATAAGATGGGCAGAGAATAGAAGGCCGAGGTGGAGGAAATAAAGGCAATAAGATAGAAGAAACAAACAACAACAACAAAAAAAATTAGTGGAACAAGTTGTAAAGTCTGTGGATTTTTCTTGATTTTGAGAGGTTAACTTCTTCCTTTTTCTTTTCTCTCCCTCTTCCTGGTCGGTGACTATGTACCCCAGGCTCTGCCCCTGTGTCACACTTAGGTAGGGATTTGCAGTTGATGGGATTCTATGGCAATGTCATATAATTGGCTTTAGTCTTGCTGGTAGTCAAGGCTTGTTGGCGTTTGCAGGGTCCAACAATGAGAGAGTTTGCTTTCCTGGATTCTCTCTCCTAGTCTCCCCTTCCTGAATTAGCAGCCTGGTGATCCAGCTATAAGGCTGCAACTGCTTCTGCCTGGGGAGTAAGAGGCTCAAAGAGCTGGGAAATCCCCACTCTATCCCCACTCAGTGCAAGGCTTTGGGAAAGGTTCTGGCAGTCAGGGCCTCCAGTGTAATCAGGCGGGGGTGGGAGTCAATTGTTGTCAAGGTGACTGTTCAGCGCCTAGCATTCAGTTGGACCTCTCAACCCAGGCTTTCCACACTTTGTAGCCTGTTTTGGCTGGGAAGAAGAGGCACTAGTCTCTGCTTGCGACTAGTGTAGTATAGATCTTATTATCTGCCAAGTCCTTCTTGTTAGCGTTTATCCCTGAATATGGAGGCTCTATCAATCAGAAGTTGCCCCCGCCCCTTTAGCGAGAGGCACTAAAAAATATCACGCCTCTTGTCTTGGGTTGCTGAACCGAGAGAGATCTTATCAATTAGAACCGAGGGTGCGCAGATTTCATGGGTTAAGCTAATTTCAGTGATTGGGTCGCAGCTGTGCTCCCGAAGGTATTTTAGGCTGCCTGTGCGCGCCCCTCCTCCAATGCTTGATTGTTAGCTTGAATGGCTGGGTGAGGTGCCCCGCCCACGGAGAGAATCTCCCAAGTAGAAGACCACCCTGGTGCCTCTCCCGCTCCCCTGCCGCTGGCGGCTGAATTGCACCAGGCGCAGGATAATGTGGCACCCTGGATGTGCAGGCCAGTAAGGCGCTCTGGGCGTGTGGAATGCCCAGGGCACGTGCGCGAATGGGGTGCTCCGGGCACCAGTGGCTGGCGACTCTCACTCGCAGTGCGCCGGCCGCTGGGAACGTTAGCGGTGCTCGCTCTGCAACCGGACCGGGTGCTCGCCTGCGGCTGCTCACGGCTCCCAAGCGTGGGCGGTGCTCGCTCTGCAACCGGACCGGGCACGCCGGTGGCTGCTCGCGCTCCGGAGTGTGGGCGGTGCTCGCTCTGCAACCGTACTGGACGCGCGCTCCCAGCTGCTCGCAGCTCCCGAGTGTGGGCTGACTCACCACAGGAGCACTCCCTCGCGGCTTGAATGAACGTCCCTGCGGTAGCTTCCTCCACACCCTCGTCTCTCAGATTCAAGTGATAACAGTCCTTTCACTTTCAGTTTGTGTGGAACTCCGGAATGCTCTGAGGATAAATTTTTCTGTTTCTAGTTGATAAATTTGTTGTGATTTAGGGGAGATCTGTCGGACGCGCTGCTCACGGCGCCATTTCCGTGACATCACTCCGGCATGATGTTTTGATTTATGTATCTTGTGAAATAATTACAATAGGCTTGGCTATCACTCATCTTCTCATATAGATACAATAAAAAAATAAAGATAAAAAAGAAATATTTTCTCCTACTGGTGAGAACTTTTCAGATTTACTCTCTTAGCAATTTCCTATATATTACACATCAGTATTAGCTATAGTCCTCATGTTGTACATTACATCACTAGTTGGTATTTATTTATAACTGAATGTTGATACCTTTCCTTCTCCAATTTCCCCTCTTCTCCTTCTGCCTCTGGTAACTGAAAGTATGATTTTTTACTATGAGTTTGGTTTTTTTTGTTTTTGTTTAATGGGGTAGGGATGCCAAATATAAGTGAGTTCATATAGTATTTGTGTGAGTATAAATATATATATTTTTGCACAATTTCTTTATCCATTCATTCACAAATGGACTCAGGTTGTTTCCATATCTTGGCTATTGTAAATAATGCTGCTATCAACATTAAGTTGCAGATACCCTTTTTTGGTTAATGTTTTCATTTCATTTGGATATATTCCCAGAAATAAAATTGCTGGATAATATGGTAATTCTATTTATGATTCTTTTTCCTCCATACTGTTTTCCATAGTGCCTGCACCAATTTACAATCTCACCAACACATCAACAGTGCACAAAGGTATACTTTTCATTACATCCAGGCCAGCATTTGCTACCTCTTTTCTCTTTGATAATGGGCACTCTCACAGATGTGAGGTAGTACCGCTTTGTGGTATATACAAAAAGAGGAAAATTTACCGGGAGCAATGCTACTGTGGAAGCCTGACTGACTCGGTGTGTATTCTATTGATTTTGCACCTGTAATCGTTCATCTGTTCCCGCTGCTTTGATCATAATCCAGCTGCAAATCATTGGCCAATCAGATGGATAACTTAAGCTGGCAGGACTGTGGTGAGCAGTATCCCTTTGTAATTTTAGTTTAACAGAGGCAGCTTTAAGGATTTGCTGGAATATTAGGCTGCATGGGAAGGCCATTAATCTGTCATCTCTATACATCTCTGAGCATCTGAAGGTTTTTTAAATTAAAACCATATGACTTTGTTATAAGACAAGTTACTTTAGTTATGTGAAATCTTGACAATCATTGAATAGTGAGCACTTTCTCAGTTCTATATGCTGTTTTTAACCAGCTCAATCCAAACCCTACCACTCTATACTATGCTCATGCCTAGAACATTGTTTATATTCTTTACAAGTGTGCTCCAAATTCAGGAGTGTTATTTTTCTCCTAGGAATAATTCTTTCTTATTTTCACACTGTAGATATTGACATACACACGTTTTTTGGTGTAAACTGTCTTTTAATCTCCACTAAGCATCCTTTGTTAGTTTGTTTTTTCAATCTTCTTATGTAAGCAAAGTAATTTTATTACTTGTGAGAAAGCAATGGTTATTTTATCTAAGATATAGCTACATCCCTCAGCAGTCATCCCCTTGCTTTTTGCATAGTGTAAGCAGAATATGCAATATTCTTGCTAAAATATAATACATTTTTCCAAGATTTAGCTCAGCTTAAGAGAAACTAACACAATTAAATGTTGGAGTGTGATAACATTGCCCCTCGACACAATGAACAAGCAGAGTTGTTTTTTTTTTCTTTTTGCAATAAATACCACAACAATAATATCCAAGCATATGGTGGTTAATTGCTATACAGTATTGTAAAATTTATGTCAGCAGTTGCACTATTACCTAGGATAATTTCCCTTGAATTTAAAGTCTCTAAATATACAGAAATACAAATAAAAATGTTTAATTTTGGTATTCAGTTATCTCTACTCAAGTAGCACATTCAGACTTTGCCTCTTTCTCTCCTTAGAGGTTTCCTCTCCATGTCTAGCACAATGGTGGGAAGGGCAATCATAGATGGCGTATCCTGCCAGGCCAAGGAACGGCTTCAGTGAAGGTCTGCATGAAACCACTAACATCAGATAACTTTCCCAAAGAAACTACTTTCCTCTGACATGCCCATTTCCCCTCCCTTCTGTTTGAAATCAAGGGACAGTATATACTCAACACATTACCCAGTAATTATTTAGGTAATAAATGTTATGAATTGCTCCATTTGCTTGGTCTTTATACAAAATCTCATATACAAACTAATAAACTTCACCTGAAAATTAGTTCTGTTTCCCAAAGCTCATCTTCTGGTGGGAGCTGATGTCTCAGGACTTTTAGGTTAGACTTCTCTGTGGGTCCTTTCCTCTCGCCTTTTGTTTCCTTGCTCGTGCTCCTTGCTTGGGACAACACTGCCATGTGCCTTAGAGACCAAGGGCATCTCTGTTATATTTGTACACATTTAGCAAGTGTCTTGAGGAGCATTTACTTTTTTTCATTAAAATAGAGAAAAAGCCTCTGATTATTTGATTAATGGAAGAACTTCATGTGTGTGCTGTTGTTTTTTGAAACCTTTCTTATCCTTCTGAACACCCTTATTACAAATTCTTGTCAGATGGAGGCAGTGATCAGGCACACTCATTGGAAAAGCCTGTAAAGAGGAATTCATTTCCAATGCCTTGGTGATTATAGCATAGTGATACAGCTACCAAGGCAGTCCCCAAAGCAATGGAAATTTAAAGACTTTCTGGGAGTCATAATGAGGGATAAAATATTAATTAAGCTAACTCTATAAAAGGGTTCATATGAGGATCCCAGAAACAGCATAGTGAAACACTTTCACAATTAATAATAATAAAAAAATAGTAATGAACATGAAAATGACCAACTGTACATATGCATGTCTGAGTTTTTGTGTTTGAGGAAACTATAAATTTGTAGGTAAAAAGCATACTTAAAACAGCAACAAAACAAAATCATACCTAATTATAGTCAATGTTTTCTGAAGTCAGAGATTATCTGATGCTTAAAAATAAAAGACAGGCTTTGTTCAATCAATATAATTTAAAACTGTATTTTTTAAAATTAAAGGGCATCATCTTATTTGATGTACTTAACTAGCATTAAGATAAGTTCTAGGTAGAGAAAAATTGTAGAGAGTAATTAGGAACAAAGTACTTTTTTGTGACAGAGACAGAGAGAGATAGAGAGAGGAGGGACAGATAAAGAAAGACAGGAAGAGAGAAAGATGAGAAGCACCAATTCTTTGTTGTGGCACCTTAGCTGTTCAGTGATTGCTTTCTCATATATGCCTTTAACGAGGAGGCTACGGCAGACCAAGTGACCCCTTGTGGGCCTTGTTTAAACAAGATGAGCCCACACTCAAGCTGTCGACCTCGGGGTTTTGAACCTTGGTCCTCCAACGCTCTATCCACTGCGCTACTGCCTGGTCAGGCAAGAACAAAGTATTAATTATTATATGTATCAAGAATCAAAATAGAGTCACGTATTTGGATCTAAAAGCAAGATTCAGAAAATTTTGCAAAATAGAATTTCCTAAGAAGGAAATGCGATTTGTCTGCATATACATACCTCTCTAGGTACATAGTTAGTCAAGTATTTAAGAAAAGTAATTAAAGAAATGAAATCTTTATGGAAGAAAGGAAGGAGACATTTATGCTGTGGATCTAGGAGATACTCCCCTTTCTTTCTCACCATTCCTACATTAGCTTCTCTCCTACCTTCCCTTCATTCTTTTTTGTTGTTGTTGTTAAATTTTTTCATTAATTTGAGAAGCATCAACTCATTGTTCCACTTATTGTTCCATTTAGTTGTGCATTCATTGGTTGCTTCTTGTATGTACCCTGACCGGAATGAACTGGTGGCCTCAGAGTACCAGAACAATGCTCTATTCACTGAGAAACCTGGCCAAGGCCCTACCTCCACTTTCTACAATGGAAAATCTCTCATTCTGAGAAACTTCCATTCCATCTCGGATCTAAATGTTTACTTTGTGAGCTAATTCAGAATCTACATGAAGAAGTAATGCTAGGATATTGTATTCTAAAGAGCCTTGGTAGTGAAAAGTTGAAAGTTAGAGACATATCTTTGAATATAGAAATCTAAGTAAGGAGAAAGGCACAATACCAGTCTTATGAGAACTTCTTAACTAAAAGCAAGAGACAAGAAATGAGTTTGGCAAGAAGAGGTGCACACCACCCCAAATGAATGGGCAGCTCAGTAGGTTAAAGCATGCCTCCATATGCCAAAGCTGTGGGTTAAATCCCCAGTCAAGGCACATACAATAATCAACCAATGAATGCATAAACAAGTAAAATGACAAGTTAATGTTTTTATCTCTCTCTCTCTCTCTTTCTCTCTCTCTCCCTTCTTCTTTCTCTAAAAATCAATAAATACCTGGCAAGGTGATTCAGTGAATCTAGTGTCATCCTAGTGCTCCAAAGTTGCAGATTCCATCCCTGGTCAGGACACTTTTCAGAAACAACCAATGAGTGTGCAACCAGAGGAAACAACTAAGTGGAATAATGTGTTGATCCTCTTCTCTCTCTTTCTCTTTATTCTCACTCTCTGAAAAAAGTGGAAAATATTTAAAAAAATAAAAAATAAAAATCAATCAATCAATAAAATAACAAAGAGAATAAATATGCTTAAGAGGAGAAAAATATATTTTCTTCTGGTGAAGATAAAATGTTCAAGCAGTAGGTAGAAATTAACAAAGATATCTTCTTGGTATTGCCTGTGCCCATACTGTTGAAGAGTTATCTTTTTCTGGGCATGAATGATAACTTCTCTCTGATGTTTGTATTCAAGTTCAGTTTCCTAATCAATTTTCATATCACTCCTACACCTTTTGTGTCTGCTTTAAGAAACTGATGAATGTCAGAGCAATAAAGGATTCTTGAGATTCTCTAAAATATTTAAATTATAAAAGGGAAAATGGAAGATCAGATCAAATAAATATTGTATCGCCACTAGAGACAGTTGTTTGTAGAAATTTAAAACATAATAAAGATTTTTAAATTCTTATATCAGTTTTCTTTCTAGCATACCATTTAGTTTATTTTCTTCTTTTGAGAATACTGTGTGTGTAGTTATCGGAATTTATTCATTTGTCTACTGTGTATATGTTAATACGGATCAGTTATCTCTAAGAGAGGATTACTGGCTAAAGTATAAAATTTTTCTAAAATGTATTCTGAAGTTTAAAATAATTGCCAAACTGCTCAAAGGAATTTTAATTTACTCTTTAACAATATATTTACATCTATCAGTCTCCTTGGTGCTATGTTATCCAATAGAAATACAGTGAGAGCCACAAATATGAGCCACACATGTAATTTTAAATTTTCTAGGACTTGATCTGACTTATGGTGGCTCAGTGGATAAAGCGTCGACCTGGAACACTGAGGTATCTGGTTTGAAATCCCGGACTTGCCTGGTCAAGGTACATATGGAAGTTGGTACTTCCTGCTTCTACCCTCTTCTCTCTCTCTTTCTCCTCTCTAAAATGAATAAGTAAAAAATCTAAAAGAAAAAAAAGAAAAGAAAAACATTTTCTAGGACTTATATTAAAAAGTATAAATAAGTTAAATTAATTAGAAATATAGTTTATTTAGCTCAATATACCACAAATATTATCATTTCAACGTTAATCAGTTAAATTATATTTGGTATTGTCACATTAATTTTCACAAAAAGTCTTCCAAGCCAGTTTGCATTCTTTATATACAGCTCATCTAAATTTAGACTACCCACATTTCAAGCATTCAATAGCCATATGTGTTTAGCAGCTACTATACTGGGCAGCACAGCCTTAGAGAATAATTTTTTAGGCATATCTTGTACTCAATCACAAAAATCATAGAACTGGTCCATTTAATAGCTATTTCTGAGGTATGAGTTTTACACCATGTACTATCAGTGACTGTCAACAACTAAAATTGTCAACTTTTTTATTAACCTTCATACATCTTCAAAAATATTTTTTGCTTCTGCAACTTAAAATCATAAAGCATTTACCATATGCTTTAATTGGATGCAAGAGGTTTGTAGTTAAAGCATTACTTAGAATGTTCTTTTAATTTAACTTATATTGATATATGTCAGGAAACAAGCAGGTTATCCTTAGGAAAGTCACATAGTTATCTACTGAGGAAGGTATTCAGTCAATTTAGATAAAGGCGATCTTAATAGGCAAGATCCTCAATAGGATATAGGAGTTTATATTTTTTAACAGATGTAAAGACTTTTAAAAGATGAGTCAACTTCTCATAGTAGATATTCTGATTTATTTTATCTGGTTAGCACTTATATTTACTCCAGGAATTGTTAATGGAGATAGTGTTGGAGTAGAGAAGAAAGAAAGAATTAAGGAGAATTAAAAGAGTCTTAAAGAGAATTAAAATATCTAAATAACACTCGGTGCTTATTAATGAGTTAAGAATTTGTGTTATTACTTTCTTTTTCTTCCACTTCTTACCCATATCATGAAGTGAATTGTGATAAGAAAGCATCTGTCATGGCCCTGGCCTGTTGGCTTAGTGGTAGAATATCAGCCTGATGTGTGGATGCCCCAAGTTTGATTCCCAGTCAGGGCACAAAGGAGAAGCAACCATTTGCTTCTCCACTACCCCTCCTCTCTCTCTCTCTCTCTCTCTCTCTCTCTCTCTCTCTCTCTCCCCTTGCACAGCCATGACTCAGTTGATTCAGGCCCATTGGCTTGGAGTGCTGAGGATGGCTCTGTGGAACCTCCGCGTCAGCATTAAAAATTGCTTTTTTTGTGAGCATGGCCCCAGATGGGCAGAGCATCGGCCCCAGACGGGTGTTGCCAGGTGGGTCCCAGTGGGGGAGCATGCGGGAGTCTGTCTCTCTATCTCCCCTTCTCTCACTTGGAAAATAAGAAAAAAAAATCTGTTGTACGGATAACATTTTAGGAGTGTATCAAGATTGTACTTCAGCTTCAGAATATAAGCTATTTAAATCTATTTTGTTATTTTCTGAAAATACTTCCTTTGAATAAGCCATTTTAAAATACCATCACTTTGCAAAAAGCCATACTCCAATTTAACTGCAAAAGGACAGTTTTTCTTTACTGAGCCAACTGCCAAAACATTTTAGAGTGTTCTCAATTGAAAGGCTAGTCTATTTTTCCTCACAGAAAAATTTGGAGCACAGACAAGAAGTTCCTGATACTCATCCAAATGGTGCAGAAGCTCCTTTTAATCTCAGTGACATTGAAGTAATCTGACTCCTGCTATGTGGAAACAGGATAATTATAGTTTACAGAAGAGGTTTTTGAGTAATAGAGGCCTGGGTTTGAATTCTGCTTTGTCAAAATCTGACCTCCAGTGAGTTATTTAATGTTTTTAAATCTCAGTTTCCAAAACTGCAAGTTAAAAATAATGATACTACCGCAATAGGCTTTTATGAGGACTACATGAAGTGGCATATTTTTGGTGACTAGCACCTTCCCTGGAACCTTGTTGATGCTCCTTAAAACAATTTTTGGCCTGACCTGCGGTAGCACAGTGGATCAAGCATTGACCTGGAATGCTGAGGTCTCCAGTTGAAAACTGAGCTTTCCAGATCAAGGCACATATGAGAAGCAACTATGAGTTGATGCTTCCTGTTCATCCCCCACTTCTCTCTTTCTCTCTCTCTCTCTCTCTCTCTAAAATCAATAAATAAGATCTTTAAAAACCCACAATTTTATTTTCATTATTTTATTTCTACATAGATGAAATACATCATAGCATATCCCTAGTTAAAATCCTAAAATAGGTTACTTGCAATAAAAATAAATATGAACCTCCTTGCCATATGTGAGGACCCTTCTTTCAGATCTCACTTACGATTTTCTGCTTTGCTCCCTACTTACTAGCCTTCTCTAGGTTCAAGTTACATGCTGAACTCTTCCCAGTCCTTGCTATTTTCCCTGTGTGTGTGCACGTGCGTGCGTGCACGCGCACACACACACACACTCACACACTTACACACAGAAATCCCCCCCAATCAATCAATCAATCAATCATTCCTTCAAACTCTTCCAGGTAAAAATTTAATGATGAGGACACTATGCCCAAGTAAGTAGCCCTCTTTGTATGAAACTCCTAAATAACAGGCTGAAGTTTAAAGCACGAGCGTTCTTCATACAAGAACAGAAAGGCTTACCACGGAGCCAGTGTAACTTTAAACTTCAGGAAGAACCATAGCAGTATGGTAACAGAGTCAAACATTCTTTAAAATGTAAAATATTTTAACTGAAGTTGGTCAAGACTCCTGTCTCTTATCATTCTGAATATTCCTTTATTACACTTTCAGCTGCAGCTTCAGAATTTACTGGTAGTAATACCATGTAAATTTTAGGGCTCTCGTTATATTTAGTGAAACCTCTATATAGTTTTTTCACATTTTGACTCCCTCCTGAGAAGCACTGCAGTTGTTTCAGTGCAAGGACTGACCTTACATACACTTTTAGGTGCATTGCTGCAAGCCGTTCTCACATGTGATGAGCTGCAGTGATCTAAGTACAAACAAGAATGACTGCAAAGCACACAAATACATCCCACTAACCCCAAACTAAGTGCATCCCCCAAATTCCCCTTAGCTACACTGAAAATTTCCTAAATTCATAGAGTTACCACCTGATATGAGGTCAAGTGATAAAGAAGTGGAAGTAGGAAGAGAGAGTAATGTGTACTGATTATGGTTTAAATATCTTAGTTTTGTAGAATTTGCCAAAAAATGAAAAAATAAAAAAATTAACAAATTGCTATGACTGCTCCCCAGGATTCTAAAAGGGCTTTTTTTCATCTTATTTCTTTAATTAGTTATAAAAGCAAACTTCAAGCAATCATGATAAAGCACAGATAGAATTAGCTTTCCATTCTCTCTAGAGAAATGGAAAAGTGCTCAAAAAACTCTTGTTCTGAGAATAAGTAATTAGAGAGCAGGCAGCCAAAAATGTAGGATTAGCCATATTGTTAGAGAGTTAAATAAGAAAATGTTATTACTATTTTTTTGGATTTAAAAAAAAATTTAAGCATTTTAAAATGTATAAATTGTCATTTATTTTTATTTTACTTAAATATTCTCCTTCATACATGTTTTTGTACTTGGAATGTTGATTTGAGTTGGATGTATTTCAGGTGCCATACTAGACTCATCTGGCTAGTCCAATGTACTGCTACCATTACATTTGTAATTGGAGATCACTTGTTTTATATATCTATCTATCTATCTATCTATCTATCTATCTATCTATATATATATATATAGAGAGAGAGAGAGAGAAAGAGAGAGAGAGAGAGAGAGAGTCCTTGGAATATATCCTTACATTACCTTTTCCTGAGAGTTTTGGCTTATATTAGACCAAAAGTATCTATAAGGATTTTGTGTATCTACATGTGACCTTACACTTGTTGTCAATGAATAAGAATTGAAAGTAATGCCTGTGGACTGTCAATCTGAGGTGGATATAAAAAATACATCCTACTTCTGCATATTTAATTTTCAGGCTTCACATTGCCAACTTAGAAAGAATTCTCAGTATATATTTCTTGGTAACTAGTTTGGCTTTCTCAATGCCAAATATGTAAGCAATGAAGGAAAATTTGAATTGAATGTAATAACTCTTCTTTAGTTCTTTGGAATAAGACTGAATGCCCTCCTTTCTGCCTCAAGGACTCGGTTTGATTTATATAAAGCCTGTTTTGTCAACCTGTGGGATTTAGGGTTTAATTCTTAAAATTTGTCTGAGAAGATTGTAAGTATGCAGCCTCTAGGACTTACAAGGATTAATATTCTGTAAAAGATGATTCCTTTGAAGCCATACTCTATAAATATTTAATATTACAAATAATATAATATAACCTTGAACTATAATATTTATGAAAGTAGTTGTAACTGTTTTAAGGTTCTCTACTGGAAAATATTGCATGTTTAATTAATAGTAAAATATCAAGTAAATGCTGTGTTCTGCATACTTATGTAAAGATTTATTTGATAACTTTTAGTATGCAAATTTTTTTAGAAAACAAATTTCATAATAATAGTGTCATGATTTATGTAATATATTATCTTTCAAGATCTCAGACCTAAAACAAATTTGAAATATCAGAGCACTAAATCCAAATATCAATCAAAAACTCCATTAGCTTCATTACCAACATATGAGATAGAAGAAAGGATGGATAAGTACCTTATAGTTTTAACAACTTTACAAATTGCTTTGGCTAGGAATGTGACATTTGTCAAAACTCTGTTGTCATAACAATGAATAATTTACCAGGATATAACTATATTTTTTCAACTTTAGCATCTTAAGAAAAACATTTTGTATATCTTTTGTCCCGGAGATGAGCCTTAACAGAAAAGAGAATCTAAGAGCCTTATTGAGAAGAGAAGCCATACTCTTTACTTGAATATATTGAGGTAAAATAGGGAAAACACACATATAGATACACATACAGTGTACAAAAAGTCCAGAGATGTAAGAGAATTCTAGCTTTCAAAGTATTTATCCCCTACCTCACCAGTGGTGGCACAATGGATAGAGCATCAACCTGTGACACTGAGGTTCCAGGTTTGAAACCCGGCTTGAGCATGGGTTCACCAGCTTGATCACAGGGTCTCTGGCTTGAGAGTGGGGTCATCAACATGTTCCTGTTATTGCTGGCTTGAACCCAAGATTGCTGGCTTAAGCAAGAGGGCTCTGCTGGAGCCCCTCGGTCAAGGCACATATGAAAGACAATCAATGAACACCTAAAGTGCTGCAACTACGAGTTGATGTTTCTGATCTCTCTTCTTTCTTCTCTCTCTCTTTCTTTCTCTTTCTCTCTCTCAGAAAAGGACAAAGTAGTTTTCTCTTTAGGTATGTATACTCCTTGTAGACTAGCAGAGTCTCACATTTAGTGGGTTTTCAATAAACCTCTATAAAACTAAACAGATGAAGGAAGTAAAATTATAAAGTTAAACAAGATTAACAAAATGCTGCCTATTCTACCGATAGTCTTTACCTCTAAAAAAAATCTATTTTCTGCAGGTAATATTTAAAGTTTTGTATCACTGAATACACTGTTGTAAAACCCACATATTTTAATTATAGTCATCAGAACACCACTGAAGACATGACCAAATCCTTTGGAAAACACTAGCTATAGCTGTCAATGGACTCTCACTAAACTACCAGTCAAATAATTAATACCAAAAAGCTTTGAGATTCATAATTATTGCAACTAGCAGCTGACAGTGCTAGCACATTGGAGGTGGATGTGGCACTGGCATGCACCTTTCAGAATAAGGGTCTAAAACCTATGAACCTTGAATATAAAAGTACAAAACTTACAAAATCCCAGTTACCCGAAAGCCTTCTTCCTTTCTAGAGTGTCTTTTCCACCATTTTCCCACTGATAAAATACAGATGTCCCATTAGCCTCCCACTGTAAATATTAATGTTGCTGTTTAAATAAAGCATTGTAATTAATCTGACTTCTTTGATATTGGAGGCTTTACTTAAATTGGAAGGCTACTGTGCTACAGTTTGGCTTTGTATCATTCAGCAGGATATCGTGTACCCTGAACAGATTTCTCTTTTACATTATCAAACATTAATTTTTTAAAATAGAATTAATATAATGTATATCAAATTGACATATTTAAGTAGTAAAATTACCAAAGGTGAAAAAAATACATGTAGTGAAAACCATCTCTCCCACAGTCTCTCTCATACAACAATTTCTGTGATCCTATGTAGGGTACCCGATAATATCTTTAGCTTATTTCTTTTTTTCTTTTTTTTTTTCTTTTTGCCTTTTTTTTTTTTTTTCTGAAGCTGGAAACAGGGAGAGACAGTCAGACAGACTCCCGCATGCGCCTGACCGGGATCCACCCGGCACGCCCACCATGGGGCAACGCTCTGCCCACCAGGGGGCGATGCTCTGCCCATCCTGGGCGTCGCCATGTTGCGACCAGAGCCACTCTAGCGCCTGAGGCAGAGGCCACAGAGCCATCCCCAGTGCCCGGGCCATCTTTGCTCCAATGGAGCCTTGGCTGCGGGAGGGGAAGAGAGAGACAGAGAGGAAAGCGCGGCGGAGGGGTGGAGAAGCAAATGGGTGCTTCTCCTGTGTGCCCTGGCCGGGAATCGAACCGGGGTCCTCCGCATGCTAGGCCGACGCTCTACCGCTGAGCCAACCGGCCAGGGCTCTTTAGCTTATTTCTACAGGAATGAAAACTGACCATAAATATTTAGTACCTTGCTTGTATAATCATGTCTTTTTCTAAATACAAATATAAGACCATCTTCATTCTTTTTATGCTATAATCTATTTCATATCTTTCAATTCAATATTTCAAAATCTAATAATCTCTGAAAATTATTTAAAAAATTTTACATATCTCATTTAGTCACAGAATCTCATCTTTACAGAAAAACAACATTTGTGTTTCTGTGCTCCCAACAGACATATATGTATGTCTCTGTTTGCTGACATACTAATGCATTTCTGATCATGTGTTATTTGGTATTTGTTATTCTTTAATATTTTTTCATTTTAATCTTGATGAAACTATGGAAACACTTTCAGAATTAAATCTACTACTCTGATGACAGTGAAAATCAGAAAAGAATGTGATGTAATATCAGCATGCTTTATGTTGACTCTGAAAATTATGAGCAAGAAGTAAAACAAAAAAACACATTGCATGGGGTAAAGCATCAGAGTCATGACTTTGTGTTGACTGTATGAATGCAATAGTAAAAAGTGAATCTATACCAGAAATGTGTTTGTCTGTCATGAAGCCAGCTAGAAGAGACCATAAAAAACTAAAAATGAAAATGATCATGGATCTTTAGGAGGTTGACTCCAAAGTATTAAAAAGTACCAGAGTGAAACATGTCTGACAGTCTATAATGAAAATACTACTTTGACAAATTTTCTAAGATAACACCTAATAAAAAATGTAGTTTGAACAAATTTATAATGCAGATAAAAAGCATAATACTGGTGCCAAAATCTTAGGAACACCTTAATGGTCACTGCAGAGAGAACACCAACAAAATATACAAATGTGAAATCATGTTAAAGATTCTTGGGTGGGTCAAACTCTAGAAACATAAAAACTGAATAAACAGTGGTTGTAAAATTCAATATCTAGGATATTTGAAATGCATATTTGAGTAACTTGTATATTATAATGCAAAATAAAAACAAGTATAACCCAATATATATTTTTTTTCTTCCTTGCTCAAAAATAATTTTGTACCAGCTATGTCAAATCATTTCAGATCAGTATGCCAGGAAAAATACTTTAAAATCTTATCTATGGATGAGTATATTTTCACCCAATGTGACATCTGAAACATAAAAGGCAAGTATAAAAACATTTTAAAATGTAAGGCTGTGGTAATTAAGAAATGTTGAAGAAGCTAAGATTTCTAAAAGCATTCAGTTTGTAGGACACCAATTATATTGGTGTTAATGTTTGGAATTATGTAGATACATCAACATTAATAAACGCTTGGCACAGCCATCAGACTACCAGTTTTGTTTGAAAAACCCTGTTGATGAAGACTTGAAATGATTCTTTTGCATAATGGTAAGAGAGTATATCAAATCTCATCACTAAGAGTAAAGTTAATCAGCTAACCATGTAGAAAAATTAGATAAAAAGCATTTGTTGTGTGTTACATGAATGGAATGAAAGTTATGTAAGTACAAAATTTTTATAGAAGATAGGGGATAATTGATCTTTTAATTGCTGTCTTTGAACAACATGTATTTATCAGTGAGCAAGATACTGTAATGGTTTATGATATAGTGGTAATTAAATAAAAAATTCTTAAGCCCTGGCTGGTTGGCTCAGTGGTAGAGTGTCGGCTTGGCATGCAGGAGTCCAGGTTTGATTCCCAGCCAGGGCACACAGGAGAAGTACCCATCTGCTTCTCTATCCCTGCCCCTCTCCTTCCTCTCTGTCTCTCTCTTCCCCTCCCACAGCCAATGCTCCATTGGAGCAAAGTTGGATCGGGTGCTGAGGATGGCTCCATGGCCTCTGCCTCTGCTTCAGGCGATAGAATGGCTCTGGTTGCAACAGAGCAACGACCCAGATGGGCAGAGCACGCCCCCCAGTGGGCATGCCGGGTCGATCCCAGTCGGGCGCATGCAGGAGTCTGTCTGATTGCCTCCCTGTTTTCAACTTCAGGAAAAAAAAATTTTTTTAGAAACCCACAGTAAGGAGACAAAAGACAACAGAAGTTTTTGATCAGGTCATCCACAGTGAGATTTAATAAAGCTCTGGTGTGGTTTTGTCACTAGAGAAATATTTTTCTAGCCCATCTTAAGGTACCTGACTCTAATTTGTTTAGAAAGGCCCTACTGATAAATCCACTTTTTATGGTCAGGCTGGTGTATGTAATAAGTATTCAGTGATGCAGATGTTTAAGTGCAGGCATTAAATTTAAGTGATGTTTTATTGAATAGTATGCATATAAAGAAGCACAGTGTGTTTATGGTCTATATTAATGTTTTCAAATTTTCATCTCTAGAACCAATATTAACAGAATCACCCAATGAGTTGATAAAAAATCGACATACTAAGTCACATACTCGATAGTTGGAACCCAGCAATCTGTCATTCCTTAGGCTTTGGGCGATCCTTATACATGGCTTTCTTTTGAGAACCACTGTTCTAGATTCTACTATTTCAAAAACCGGTGACTACTACAAAAAAGAACTGTATGAAAACTACACTATTTATGTTGCTTGGTTATGCCACTTAATGTGACTATGTAAACATTTTAATATATAGGAATTAATCATTTAGACAAATCCTATTGAGAGTGTTATATAATAGAGGCTATATCTTAGTGTCCTAAAATCAAACACAAAATCTCTATTTTATAACATATTCAATATAAAAGGATAGGTTCCTGTTCCAATAACACAGCACTGAATAGTCTTTTCACAAATGTTCCTATACACTTTTTGGAATTTCTTGAAGTGGAATTTTTTGGTTAAAGACTATATATATTTGTGATTTTATAAGATACTGCTCAACTTTCCTACATAGTGAAACTTATTTATTTTCTCGCTGTAATATCAACAATATAGTAAATAAGAGCCTATTTTCACATGGCCTTAATAACAATACACCTATGTGAGAGGTGATAAGTGGTATCAAAAGTTTTAGTTTGTGTTTTTCTTATTATGACTGCAGCAAATCAACTTTGCACTTGTATTTTCTAGACTGTTCACGTCCTTTGTTCATTATTCTGTTTTCACATATATTTAAAAGATCATATTTTTGCAGTGAATATACACATTTCTCAATTGACTTAGTTGACTTCGTCTGGTGTATGAGTTTTCATCTTGCAAACAGTTTTAATTTTTATTTTATTGTATTTACAGAATTTATTTTTCTCTTTCTACTTGTTTTATGTTATAGCTAGAAAAAACTTTCTAATGCAGAGGTTAAATAAAAGTATATGCTTTCTTCTATAATTATTATTGTTTTTTTCTTTGTGTTGTCTTTGCCTGGTTTTGGAATCAGAATTATGCTCACCTCATAAAAGGGGCTTGGAAGTTTTTCTTCCTCTTGAATTTTTTGAAATAGCTTGAGAAGGATAGGAGTTAATTCTCTTTGAATATTTAGTAGAATTCACTTGTGAAACCATCAGGCCCAGGATTTTTCTTTGCTGCGAGTATTTTAAAAACTGCTTAGATCTCATTTGTTATAATCAGTCTGTTTAGGTTTTCTAATTCTTCCAGATTAATTTTTGGAAGATTTTATGTTTCAAGGAATTTGTCCATTTCATCTAGGTTGTCTACTTTTTTGGCATTAAGCTCTTTATAGTATTTTCTTAAAATATTTTGTATTTCTATGCATCTGTTGTTATTTCTCCACTCTCATTTCTAATTTTATTTATTTGAGTCTTCTCTTTTTTTCTTGGTGAGTCTAGTTAAAGGTTCATCAATCTTGCTTACCTTTTCAAAGAACCAGCTCCTGATTTCTTTGATCCTCTGTATTGTTTCTTTAGCCTCTGTGTCATTTATTTACGCTCTGTTCTTTATTATTTCCTTCCTTGTACTACTTCTGGGCTTAACTTGCTGTTCTTTTTCTAGTTCTTTTAGATGAAGGGTGAGTTGTTTATTTGAGCTTTTTCTAGCTTCTTAAGGTATGCCTGTAGTGCTATGAACTTCCCTCTCAGGACTTCTTTTTCAGTGTCCCCTAAATTTTCAGTTGTTGTATGCTTATTATCATTTGTTTCTAGGAACTTTTTTATTACTTCTTTGATCTCATTGTTAATCCATCTGTTATTTAATAACCTGCTATTTAGTTTCCATGTGTTTGAGAATTTTTGAGCTTTTCTGTTGTGGTTGATTTCTAGTTTCATGCCACTGTGAACAGAGAAAATGCTTGATATGATTTCAATCTTCTTAAATTTATTGAGGCCACTTTTGTGTCCTAACATGTGGTCTATCCTAGAGAATGTACCATGAGCACTTGAAAAGAATGTATATTCTGCTGCTTTAGGGTGAAAGGTTCTGTAGATATCTATTAAATCCAGTTGATCTAATGTGTCCTTTAAGTCTGCTGTTTCTTTGTTAATTTTCTTTCTTGAGGATCTATCTAGTGATGTTAGTGCGGTATTGAAATACCCTACTATTATAGTATTGCTCTTGATCTCACCCTCTATATCCATCAAAGTCTGCTTTATATATTTAGGTGCTCCTATATTAGGTGCATAGATATTTATAATAGTTATATCTTCCTGTTGGATTGCTCCCTTTATCATTATGTAGTGGCCTTCTTTATCTCTTACCGTAGCCTTTGTTTTAAAGTCCATTTGTCTGATATAAGTATTGCTACCCCAGCTTTTATTTCATTTCCATTTGCATTAAATATTTTCCCCATCCTTTTACCTTCAGTCTATGTGCATCTTTTGTTTTAAGGTGTGTCTCTTGTAGACAGCATATGTACGAGTCCTGTTTTCTTATTCATGCAGCTACCCTATGTCTTTTGTTTGGATTATTGAATCCATTTACATTTAAGGTTATTATTGATATGTAGTTGTGTATTGCCATTTTATTCTTTAAAGCTGTATTCCTCTTTTGCTATATTCTTTTCCCACTTTGATCTGTTTACAACAGGCCCCTTAACATTTCCTGCAGCATTGGTTTGGTTGTAATGAATTCCTTGAGAATTTTTTTGTCTGGGAAGCTTTTTATTTCTCCTTCAATTTTAAATGATAGCCTTGCTGGATAAAGTAGTCTTGGTTGTAGGTTCTTGTTCTGCATTACTTTGAATATTTCTTGCCATTTCCTTCTGGCCTCAAGTGTTTCTGTTGAGAAGTGGGAAGTCATCCTTATGGGGCTCCTTTGTAGGTGATGATGGCCTTTTTTTTCTAGCAGCTTTTAATATTTTTTCTTTTCACTTAGCTTTGGTATTTTAATTATGATGTGTCTTGGTGTAGATTTCTTTGGGTTTCTCTTTAATGGAGTTTTCTGTGCTTCTTGAACTTGTAGAGTTTCTCCTGCATTCATTTAAGGAAGTTTTCAGCTATGATATGATAGAACAAAGTCACCATCTCTTGTTTTTTCTCTTCTTCTTTAGGAACCCCTGTGATGCAGATGTAATTTCTCTTCATGTTGTCACAGAGCAATCTTAGAGTTTCCTCAGACTTTTTGAGTCTCTTTTCTTTTTTCTGCTCTTCTTCCATGCCTTTGTTCAACTTGTCCTCCAACTTGCTGATTCAATCCTCAGTTTCATCCATCCTGTTTTTAATTCCTTGCATTGTGGTATTCATTTCTGATATTATATTTGTCATCTCCAACAAATTATTTTTTAATAGTTCAAAGTTCTTTTTTATACTTGCTATATCTTTATTTAGGTGTTCATAATGACCATTCATTGTTGTTCTAGGATCCCTAAGCATTCAGCCATCATTATTTTAAACTCTGCATCTGGAAATTTGGTTGTTTCCATATCACTCAGTTTATTTCCTGGAGGTTTTTCTTGTGGTTTCATTTGGATTGCACTTTGTCTTTTCATTATGTCTGTGTGTTTGGGTGTGTTGTTTTGTAGAGCTGGTTGTCTGCCTCCAATTTTCAGTTGTGTTATTTCTAGGTCTTCTTGGGTTGGCATCAGCTGTTATTTATAATCCACTGTCAGATTTGGCTTTTCTAGTAGAGCCACTTTGAAGTCTTGATTTGTTTGTTTTCTCTGTATTTTTTGTATTTCTAGCTAAAAGATAAGCCTTTATATTTTCATTTTTTATTCAATAAATACCACTGTGATATTGAAAGAATTCTAATTTTGAGCTATTTTTACTTCTTTGGAAGAAACTCCAGTGATATATATTTTATTATTTTAATATGATTCTGGGTTTTGATGCTAATACTTTAGGACTTGGCTTTGATATCTTAAATAAAATGGATATTCTTTTTCTTCTTTTTT
Source organism: Saccopteryx bilineata (assembly GCF_036850765.1). Taxonomy (NCBI): domain Eukaryota; kingdom Metazoa; phylum Chordata; class Mammalia; order Chiroptera; family Emballonuridae; genus Saccopteryx; species Saccopteryx bilineata. Next base: position 315,246,239 of record NC_089490.1, read on the forward strand.
AAAATCTTTCTTGGGCTTTTCTGTGAATATAATGTTACTTTTAGAGAATAATATAAAAATTATCATCCTTTTTCTATGCATTGAAAAAGTTTGAATAGTTCTGTAAATTATCTGCTCTTCGAAGGTGTGGAAAAATTCCTTGTTCCTTTATGGGTCTTTAACATCGCCTAATAAGGTAACAAGTATTATATACTATTTTTTAAATATTTGAACTGTGAATGGAATCAAAAAGTGTAAACTCTTGTGTGTTCAGTTTCTTTAATATTTTCTCTGAAAAACTTGTTTATGTTGTATTCATAAATAATTTATTATTTTACATTACTATATAATTTTCCATTATATGAATAAACCACATCAGATAGACATTTTCAATATGGGGTATTGTATTAGATCGTTGTTTCCAATATGTGTTATTACAAATAACACTGCTATAAACATACTTTTCTTCTCATGTGTTTTTCTCTCTCTCTGTCATCAATCTATTTTTTCTGGGTCTATCTTCAAAAGTGGAATGGATGAGCCATGATAAAGCTGATGTATATTTGAGGACACTGGTCAAAGAGTATTTGAAAGTCAATGTGCCAGTTTTATCTTGGAACAACAGAATGAGGAACTGGTTGCTCCACATCTTGTGATGTACATATTATTTGTCTTTTTAGTTTTAACTCTTATTGAGTTTTTTAGTTGTATCATATTGTAGTTTAACATCTTCCTGATTACCAATGAGTTTGAATATATCTTAACATATTTATTAGCAATAACTTGTTTTGTAGTGAGCTTATTCAAGTATTATGCTCGTTTTTATTAGGTTTTCTTTAATTTCCTTATTTACTTCTACAAACTTTTTAAATATTTAGAATATATGCCCTTTGTCAGTTATATGTTTAGAATTATCTTGTCTGCTCTGTGGATTGCCTTTTTACTCATTCTGAATTAACAAAAATTTAATTGTAATATAGTCCAGTTTATTAAGCTACATTCACTGATTGTGCTTTATTTGTCTTCTTTGTAAAAATGTCTGTACTTACCTCAAATTTATATTAATGCTCACATATTACTTTTTTAAAGCTTTACTTTTTTACCTTTCACATTAATATCTGTAATTATTTTGGAATTAATTATTGTCAAGAGTACAAAGTAGAAATCATTTTATATGTTTAAAATATAAATATTCAATTAAACTTATAATAATACAAAGATATTTCCTCCTCTTTTTTACTTTCAATTTTTTTATAAGTTATGTATTCCTTTAAGATAAGATCTTTTTCTACCTATCAATATTATATTGTTTATTTGTTTCTTCTATGGTAGCTATGCTTAGCTTTCTACAAATCTTTATAAACTTTAGAATCAACTGTGGTTAAACATTGGAATAAAACTGCTATAATTTTTTATTATAATTGCAGTAAAATTATAGGTCAGTTTTAGTAGAATCTGCATATTTATAAAATGGATTCTGTCAAATATCTCAGATGACACACCTAATTTTTAAGATCTTCTTTAAATGTTCTTGAAATATTTTATAATTATCTGTATAGAGGTCTTAAATTACATATTAAATTTTTCATTAAGTATTTTATATTAGTGATACTATCTGAAATGAGATAGTTTATTAAGTGTCATTTTCTCTCTTTTTTACATATTATAATTTGTACACTTCTACCTTAAATAAAAATGTATTCTAGGCCCTGGCCGGTTGGCTTAGTGGTAGAGCGTCAGCCTGGTGTACAGGAGTCCTGGGTTTGATTCCCATCCAGGACACACAGGAGAAGTGCCTGTCTGCTTCTGGACCCCTCCCCCTCTCCTTCCTCTCTGTCTCTCTCTTCCCCTCCTGCAGCCAAGGCTCCATTGGAGCAAAGTTGGCCCGGGTGCTGAGGATGGCTCCTTATCCTCTGACTCAAGTGCTAGAATGGCTCTGGTTGCAACAGAGCAGTGCCCCAGATGGGCAGAGCATCGCCCCCTGGTGGGCATGCTGTGTTGATCCCAGTCGGGTGAATGCGGGAATCTGTCTGACTGCCTCCCCGTTTCCAACTTCAGAAAAATACAAAAAAAAAAAAAAAAAGAAAAAGAAAAAAAATGAAATCTAGCCATTGGAGTAAATTACAAATTATTTTAACATATAATCAGATGTATTATGTGTGTTACCCTTTCCTAGTAATTATAACAACACAAGATTTAAATTATCACAACATAATTTATTGCTATAACTTACTCAATTTTCAGGTGCAAACTACAACTTAAGGGCAGTCTGTCTGTCTTTTGTATTGTTTAAACTTGATCTCATTTGAGAATAGCCTTCCCCGTATTGCCTATACTTTTCAAAATTTATGATATTTTGCTAGTAAAAGCTTTTAATACACATTAGTTATTCAAGACAGCATAGTTAATTTAAGTTAAATTGCTTCCTTCAACAATGAATTAGCCCACCTGTTCTAAAAGGTGAACATTTATCTGGGAAGTGGACTGGGAGTGGCTTTGTGGAGAAGGTATAATACTTACTCCCAAAGAGCAAGCAAGGGAAGACACTGGTACAAAAACTGCTAGCTTGACTAGTATGCAGATGATTACAAATAGACATTATTCTGATTCATAAAAACCTACCCAAACCTTCATATTTTTTTCCCATTAACCTGCCATTTTGTACAGAGTTTGATGAGAGGAACATTACTTGTCCCTTTGCTTCAGTTTGGCTGAAACTAGAAGATTTTTTTTTTTCCAAGATGGGCTCACTGGTATGTAGCTCAGCTCGGACTGTCATACACCTCACTTTTTTCTACATAGCCCTTTCAGAAAGGTTGCGCTGACTCAGTGCATATCAAGGGGGTTCAAAGAATAACTAGCCAAGAGACAGGCAGTGGAAGCAGCCTAAGTTTCTTAAACCAAAGCATGGCAACTAATATGGGCAACATAGTATTATAATGTTCAAGTAGTCACAACTCTGCCCAGATTCAAGGGTGTTTTCGCAGTGATTAGATTCCACATTCACTTGGAGGAGTATAGAAGAATCTGGGCCCATCTTTACTTTATTACAATCACTGAAACATTTCGTCTCTAGATAAGTGGCTCCAAGGAAGAAGGAGAGTATACAAGATGTAAAAATGATAAATTTCACTGCTTTGGAAGTGTTCTGCCATTTCTATAACTGGAAATGGGGAAGAAAACAAACTCACTCTTCACAATATCTCCTCCTTTTGTTTATGGGCTCTTTTCTTTCTACACTAAGTGCCTCTGCCCAGCAGAACTGAAATCCTAGGATGGCACTCTTAGTCTTATAGCAGAATTATGACTTAAATGGGCTTTTTGTAAGATATACAGAGAAGCTGCAATCATTTATTACCTGTGTTTTTTTTTCTTTAAGAATGTTTACAAATTTTTATAACAAAACGTTTTAAAAAAAGATACAAATTTTATCAATAAAAATATATTAATCCCAGACAGATAATTATCACCTATGCTAAGATCACTCATGGTTAATATTATTTTGACAGAGACACACATTGACACTGTCTGAAACAGCAGAGCCAAAGGAGTGTCAAGTTGAGAATTTTACATGAATCACTACACAATGTCAGCACCAAAATCCCAACCCAAATATAGAGGCTGGAAAGTGAGGGTACAATAATAGACCTATAGAAAAAAAAATGATTCAAAGCATCTTGATAAAGACAGATGTTTTGTAGCAAATTCTCAAAATCCAAATAAAGATGAAAAAAATAGAAAATAAAAAATTTATTCACACTTCAAAAAACTCAAAAATAAGCAAAAAGGTCAACCATAGTCATTTAAATATTCCTGGAGAGTTAAATGGAAACTATTGAGCAAAGGTTTTTTTGAAAGTAGCCAATGTTCCATCCAAAAATGAGAACCAATTTTCCCTAAATAAATTTTAAAAAAAGTTTTTATGCTCCTTAAATTGGAGGCTTATGTATAAAGAAGTTTACAACATAAAAAATTGGCTTTGCTGCCCTCAATGAAATATATGTGGTATTTAATGGAGAAAATGACAAGAATGTTCTGAATTGTCATGACATTTGGAACAAGGTGCATGAATCATACAGCTTAATGTATTCAGTACTAAGCTAGATGCCATATCAAGATATTTCCTGAGACCTTTGTTTTCTTAGGTGTCAGAGGAGACAATGGGAAAAGAATAAACTGTCTAAGATTGAAGATCTAATTCTAGTTCCACTTCCACTTTGCTAAAACATTTGCTTTTTTGCACATAGTTTTCTCATGTGCACATTAAAGTGACTGAACTCAGTCTTTTCTCTCTGATCTTCTTAAGCATTAAGCTCTAGCATCTTAGTCTTTTGAGGTTTTATTCTCCAATGCACTTGCTCTAATCTCTGTTCAGGCATCTTGCCTACCAGATACTGACAGGACTTCTTTGGAGGTCTTTGTTCAAAAGTCTCAGAGGACTATTCCCTGCCATGCAATCTAAAACATCTGAGTATTCTCTATTCCTTAACCTTACCTTTTTTCTAAATAAATCTTATCACAACCTGATATTATAATTTTTTACTGCTTAATCCACCACATAAGGTAAGATCCAAAATGTCAAGGCTTATGTTTTACTTATTATTACATCTTAGAATGTCTGGCATATTACTAAATATTTCAACTCAAGTTTCACTGATATCAGTCAGTATTTATGTTTTTCCCACTGTATCTTGCTCCATGATTTCTCTTTGTACTTTTAAATTTGTTTTAGTTTGTAAATATATTCTCAATGCTTATAAGTTACCAAATTAAAATTGAGTGATCTTTCCTCAAAACCCAACATTTAAAGTTAAGCACTGTGAACTCTAAGCACTGTGCTCACTTCCTTGTCTTCCCACCGTTCACTGGTTCAGCTGCCCCTTTACATGACTATTTTAGAAATTGAAATTACCTTATTGATTTAGCACTTTCTCTATTTTTTTATATTACAGCTTCACTAACTAGCACAAAATCTTTCATGTAGAAACCAGTCAATATGTGTTTTTGATTTAAAATAAAATAGTAATCATGCTGTCAGAATCAGTTTTCTATTCTAATAAACTGTATATATTGGCTTAAGTTTTAGGTTGAATACAGTAAAGTAAGGAAAATAAAAATATCATTAGATAGGGTAAAATATATTTTTTAACAATGCCTTTTTATACAAGTACAGATATTAGGAAATAATTTGTTCCTATTATTGGCTCTTTAAGTATCTTTCTTTTCTTTTATTTAGATTTTATTAATTCATTTTTATTTATTTATTTTTTATTTTTTTAATTTTTTTTATTTTTTACAGAGACAGAGAGTGAGTCAGAGAGAGGGATAGACAGGGACAGACAGGAATGAAGAGAGATGAGAAGCATCAATCATTAGTTTTTCATTGCGCGTTGCAACACCTTAGCTGTTCATTGATTGCTTTCTCATATGTGCCTTGACCGCGGGCCTTCAGCAGACCGAGTAACCCCTTGCTTGAGCCAGCGACCTTGGGTCCAAGCTGTGAGCTTTGCTCAAACCAGATGAGTCTGCACTCAAGCTGGCGACCTCGGGGTCTCTAACCTGGGTCCTTCCACATCCCAGTCCGACGCTCTATCCACTGTGCCACCTCCTGGTCAGGCATCATTTTTAGAGAAAGAGAAGAGAGAGAGAGAGAGAGAGAGAGAGAGAGAAGGGGGGAGCAAGAAACATCAACCCCATATGTGCCCTGACCAAACAAGCACAGGGTTTTGAACCAGCAACCTCAGAGTTCCAGGTCAATATTTTATCCACTGCACCACCACAGGTCAGGCCAGCATATTTTTTCACATGAAAAAATGTTTATATGGCTGTAAAACTGTTGAGCATTGGCAGTTGGCTATTTATTTCTAGATTCACGTTGTCCAGCTTCACTACGGATTAATTCATGTCTTTCTTTTTCTCTAATGCAACATGGACGCCATCAATTTTACACCTTCTTTCATGTTGTACTTGTATCTAGAGCAGTAATTTTCAATCTTCTTCATCTCTTGGCACACGTAAATTAATTACCAAATTACTGAAGCACACCAAAATTTAGATATTTTTTTGATGATCTGACAAAAAATAAAAGTAATTTTAATTGATTTATAAAACATAATAATAATAGTAATTACTTTATACTTTTTGCTCAAAAGTAACTTCAAAAATGCAGCTGCCTATACTTGTATATAAGTGTTTCTGGTACCAAGAATGAATCAATCAGATACAACCTTATTATGAGACATGATCAATAAAATGCAAGATACTGTTATATGACCTATATATTTATGGTTCAATCCCAGTATTGATACCAGATGGCTATTGTTGTGATGGCCATTGTCATATTTTTTATTTGGAAATCTAAGGAAAAAAGTCAATGCCCCTGTATAAATAGACATTGAATGTTTTAAAAATTCTTGTAACATACTGATTGAAAATCACTGCAAATACTGTTGCCATTTGCTTGATTAATATATATATATATTTTTTTATTTCTCAAATCTACAGTGGTCTCTGGTCTGTGTGATAACTCTATGCTATGCCTTGTGTTTTTGGACACTTCCCTCTTATTTTATGATGCAAAGAGGATTTGACTCAATTCCTTTTATCTTGTCTGCCAAATGGCATATTCATTTGTTTACTGTCACTGTTTTCTAAGCACCTCTGTGTTGTGCTTTAATATGAAAAATTGGGATCTGCCATAACCTTAAGGCATCCCAACAAAGCTGGGTAATAATATCTATCGTACAGGTCCAGGTCTTCCCCCCAAACCATGTTGATATAACTTTTCCTTCCATTCTATATTCAACAAAGGGAGTGAGATACCAACAGTACCTTCCTCTAGTCTCAGCAGATAATTTGAAAAACTGTAATTGAATTTAATTCTGTCATTTTTACAAATAAGATTGGAACCTTGTCCACTTTCTACTTTATTTTCTCAGTTTAAAATCAGCTATTCTGATGAAAAGAGCTTTTTCATTCTTCATGAATTTTGTTATCCAGAAGCAAAAATAATAAATGCCAACCAGATTATTTTTGCTATTATCTACCAGCAAAAATACTTTAAAACCAACCAACCAACCAAACAAACAAACAAAAAGCAAATAACTTTAGAGTTACAAAATATATTCCAGAACTTTTTCACTGACTATCATTACACACCTTCCACGTTATTATGCTCGTTTCATTTCTGTTCTTAATGTCACATCTCTTCCGATTATGACCACTATTTTCCACCAGACTTTATGCTTCCAAATATACTTTGTTTGTATTGTTCATGTCACCTCTACTCTGAATGAGAGTACATAACTCTCTCTAGTCCAACCCAATATTTAAGGTGCAACTAGGTCCTATCACTTCCCTGAAGCCACCCTGCTCTAACTGGATTATAGCACAATTTGCTTCCCAAGGTATTTTACTGTCAGATTTTAATTCTGCGTTGGCTTTCTTTAGGCTATTCTGTTCTCTTTGCTTATCTATCCATATAAAGATATTATGTCCCAATTATTCATAAGGATGACTCTAAAATACCAAACAACACAGATGAGGATTACGATGCAAAATCTGCAACTCTGCATTAATCCATGGGAAAAGTCTATGAGGAACTAATCAGGGTGAGCTGGAGATGATGTCTGCATTAAGCGATCAATTGTCACTCTTATTTATATATCTTGGAAAATAAAACTCTCTACCTAAAAACTAATTCAGGAAATGAATTATTTATTAGAAAATAAATATAGTTTTAAGCAATAAATCCAAGTAAAAGCCACATGTATCCCTAAAGTTCTTTTTACTTTTTCTTCTTGATTGATTTCAAACAAGCAAACATGTCAAGCCTTGTTTTCTAGGATGCTATTCATTGGAAATGCAGTTGTGGAGGTCAGAGACGGAGAGAGACAGCAGTTGTCACAGCATTAGTTCTCCTACCAACAACCTGAGAATAGGAGTGTTGTTGGTTTTTGACCCTAATGAATCTATCTGGGGATCAAAAAAAGAAATTGTCTATAATATGAAAGACTATCAGTATATGCTTAATACTGGAAATATATTTCTAAACTCCGCTGTCTTATAAAGTCTTGAACGTAAGATTGGAGCTATGTAGTTAAGTAAAAAAATTAATAATCCACAAGATAAAATATTTTCGTAGAATATATATAGTGTACAGGAGCAATGTGATTCAAACAGAGTAAGTGGTAGAAAATAAATCAGACTAAATTTTTTAAAGATTTGCTACATTCTTTGAATATGTGGCAAGATTGTAGATGCTGATTTGGGGGTCACATCATACATCAGATAGAAACTAAGAGTTCAAAATCTATAATATAGTTTAAAGGAAAAAGTTGCCTTCATATATAAAAATACAGATATTTAAAATGAAAAAAAAAGATGTCAGTGAATCCTTCTTAACAGAACACTTTCAGTTTCAACATCACCAATAAAATTGTACCAGTTAGGAGTCATTATTAGTGAACCCAGAAAATTTCAAACAAATTTGATTTCAGGACAAAAAAACTACACTAGCTTCAGATATGGTTGGTTGTTTACTCAAACAATATCAAAAGAATATCTTTTTTCTTCTGGTTTCTCATACATGAATAAAGAGGCTAGTAAAAAAACTCAGAACATTTCTGCCGGATGCTGAAAGCAATACATCCAGTAATTTACACCAGAGTTTGACTTAGTTATGGCAAAAATAAAGGAGTTGAGATAAGTATATATATAAAAATATGTCTACTACCTGACCAGGTAGTGGTTTAGTGGATAGTGCATCAACCTGGAATGCTGAGGACCCAGGTTTGAAACCCTGAGGTCATTTTCATTACAATCTATATATATTTAAATTTTAATTTAAAAAATTTTCCAGCTTTTAGTGATCTAAAAAAACGACTTGCTAACTCCTGCTAAATATTGCTATAATACAAAAGCCATGCCATGATATCTATGCTGACCCCATTCCCTAATGTATTTCAACCAACATAACATTAATTACAGAAAAGGAGACTTTATATCTATAAAGAATAGATGTGTTCAAATGTATGGAAAAGAGACCATACTAAACAGATAAAGAGCAGAGAAACAGAAAGTGAAGCCGTTTCTAATCAATACCCACATCACTTTTGTCTTCCTTATACTTCGTAAAACAAAACAAGGCCAAACAAAATGAACAAAAACTTCATAACTCAGTTAGTTAGCTATAAAATATTTCTTAAGTATTTCAGGGACTACTCAAATAAATTATTTCAAATATGGGTTAACTGTGACTATAGTTTCTCTAACTTGACACATGTACTATAATGATGGATGCATGTTACCATCAGACATTTGTCCAAACCCATAAAATGTATAATACCAAGAGTAAGCCATAATGTAAAACATAATCTTTGAGTGATAATGATGTGTCAATGTAAGTTCATTAATTGTAATATATATATATATGTATATATATATGTATATATATATGCCACTCTGACTCTGGTACTGTGTATTGGTAATGGGGGAGACTATGGATGAGTGCGAGCAGCAAGTACAGGGGATACCTCTGTACTTTGCTCTGACTTTTATTTGGAACTTAAAACTGCTCTAAAAAATAAAGTCTATTAAAATTGAATTATTTTTTAACTATAGGAACAAGTTAATATTATTGTGGCTGTTTATTAACGACAGTCATAATGTAGAGATACATACTCAGACACTATTCCTAAAATATTTAATGCCTGAAACTCATTTCTAAATAACAGGGAACAAGGAATGTGAAGGGGATTACAATAAGGAAAAAAGGGAAAAAAAGATTTGTCAAAATGGTATAACCATTGTGGCTGTGATGGTACCATTACACTATTTTCTCTACAATGTATCTATATGGAAGTTTCTCCTACAGACTGAAATTTAAATTTTTTCTTAAGCTTATCAAGATTTTCCACTATATTCACTGGAGTTCTAACTTAGGCTCAGGCCTAGTCCCTACATTCTCATTTAAATAATAATATTCTCACAACTGCCATATAAAAGAATATGGAAATTATTTTATCTTCTCTTCTTGTATGCTTTATTTTAGAAATAAATAAGCACAGAATTAAAATAAAAAAGATTAACATTTTCAATACATGAAAAAAATAACTTTCATTATTGCATAACAAATTTTTTTAGTCCAACAAAAGTTGCTAAGTGGAATTATGTTTTGAATTTACTGGCACTTATTTTTACCTTAAATTTGGGTTTAATTTTACTTTATTATTTTGTAATATTTTGAGCACCCTAAATATATTAAATTTTAGCATCTGGCCGTTTTGTATTACAGATGGATAAAATTGAGACTATTTGAATACAAATCTGCTTTGACCATTCCCTTGCAAGAATAGAAAAAATATAACCATAGTTACTGCTAGAGGAAAAACAAAGGACATCCTAATAAAATTGTCAGCAAGGTCAGGGATCTTATTCTTTTGCGTGCACTGTGAACAATCTTCTCTGATTCCAATAGGTATACAGAATGAAATCTGACTTTGTAAAGCTTTTGTTCTCCCCCCCCCCAACATCCAAAGAACAAAAGACTGTGTAAGGAGAAAACTCCACCTTGCTGGCATGTTAGCAGACTATGTTGAGGGATGTTTAAAATTGCTTTCTATTTCAAAGCTTCTGCTGAATTGCAGTAATACAGGTTTGGGTGACTATAGAAATTAATTGCTTTTATGAAATAGGGTATTGCATGTTTTATTCCACTACTAATGTGTTAAGGACTGAAATATTTTAAAATTTGTATGTTGCAGTTCTAACCCTCACGACCTCAAAATGTGACTCTTTTTGGAGATAGAGTCTTCAAAGTGGTATTTAAGTTAAAATGAGGTCAACAGGATAACCCCTAATTCCATATGACCAGAGTCTCTATAAAAAATGAAATCTACACATGCACATGTACAAAAGAAAGACGGTGTGAAGACATAGGGAGATAGTGGTTACTTGAAGCCAAAGAAAGTAGTCTTAAAAGAAGTCTTGTCAATACCCTGACCTCTAATTTCTCAACTGTGAAATAAATTGAAAGTAAATTTCTAATATTTAAGCCACCAAGTCAGTGATACTTTGTTAATCCAAGAAAACTCTGGGACAACATCATGCATAACAACATTGGCATTTAGGGGTATCAGAAAGAGAAGAGAGTGAGCAAGGAATTGAGAACCAATTTAAAGAAATAATAGCTACAAAATTCCTTAACCTGATCAGAAGAAAGATCACACAAGTTCAAAAGCACATTTAGTCCCTCTCAAGATAAACCCAAAGAGGCCCACAATAAGACATCATAATTAAAATGCAAAAAGATTGAAGACAAAGATAGATTCTTAAAAACAGCAAGATAAATACACTTAGTTATCAGCAAGAACACTCCTATAGGCTGTCAATTGATTTCTCAACAGAAACATTGTAGGACAGAAGAGATTAGCAATATTAAAAGTGATGAAAATCAAGGACCTAAAGCCAAGACTACTTTATCCAGCAAGGTTATCATTTAAAGTTTAAGGCAAAATTAAGAGCTTCCCAGACAAAATTAATAAATAATAAAGGAGTTCATTACTACAAAATTAATATTGCAAGATATAATAAAGGGCTTTTTAGAAGAAGAATAAAGAAAAAAAGAAATAGTGAGAAAGACAAACATAAGTTTAAAAAATAAAATGTCAATAAATAATTACCTATTGAAAATAACTTTAAATATGAACAGATAAATGCTGTAATCAAAATACATAGGGTAACTGAATGAATAAAAAAAATCCATATATATAAAATGTATAAAAGAACAATAGATCTGCCTGACCTAGTGGTGGCACAATAGATAGAGCATCAGACTGGGACGTGGAGGACCCAGGTTTGAGACCTTGAGGTCGCCAGCTTGAGTGCGGGCTCATCTGGTTTGAGTAAAGCTCACCAGCTTGAGCTCAAGGTTGCTGGCTTGAGCAAAGGGTCACTCAGTCTGCTGTAGCTCCACTGTTAAGGCACATATGAGAAAACAATCAATGAACAACTAAGGTGCCACAACTAAGAATTTATGCTTCTCATCTCTCTCTCTTCCTGTCTGTCCCTATCTATCCCTTTCTCTGCTTTGACTCTCTCTGTTTCTGTCACAAAAAACTAAATAAATAAAAATAAATTAAAAAAATAAAAGAACAAGAGATCCACACAGACTGAAAGTAAAAATATGGGAAAAATATTCCATGAAAATAGAAATAACATCAACAAAACATCTGGGGTAGCAATACTTATATCAGACAAAATAGACTTCAAAACAAAAGCCAGCCTGACCAGACAGTGGCACAGAGGATAGAGCATTGGACTGGGATGTGGAGGACCCAGGTTCGAGACCCCGAGGTCATCAGTGTAAGGTTGGTGGATAATGAGGGTTGGAACACAGGCCTGCGAACTTTGGCTAGGACCGCGCACAACCAAGCGCACCAAAAGAAACTTCCTAGGAGTCCTTGGGGAAAAAAGCAACTGACTGTCAGCCAGTGAGATTTCACTATGTCATATTAGCCTGACTTCCCTAGAAGACCACTTTAAATTTGCCCACGCGGTCTCTCCATGTGCGATTTTCCTGACCTCCATCTCCCAGGCCAGTGAATCTTGTCCGAGAAACACTCTGTACTGAATAAAGCCTTTGCTATTCCACACCTTGTGGCTCCGGCCCCCTTCCTTCCTTCTCAGTGGGGAAAAATACCTTACAATCAGCTTGAGTGTGGGCTCATCTGGTTTGAGTAAAGCTCACCAGCTTGAACCCAAGGTTGCTGGCTCAAGCAAGGGGTTACTCAATCTGCTGAAGGCCCAAGGTCAAAGGCACATATAAGAAAGCAATCAATGAACAATTAAGGTATCGCAACAAAATACTGATGATTGATGCTTCTCATCTCTCTCTGTTCCTGTCTGTCTGTCCTTATCTGTCCCTCTCTCTGACTCTTTCTCTGTCTCTAAAAAAAAAAAAAAAAGCTATTAACAAGAGACAAAAATGGTCACTACCTAACAAGGATCCAACAAGATGATATATAGAAGCACCTAAATATATGAAGAAAATCTTGGTGAGCCTTAAGGGAGAGTTTGACTGTGATACAGTCATTGTTGGAGATTTTTAATATCACACTGACATCGATGGATAGATCTTCTAGACAAAAAAAAAATTAACAAGGCAATAACAATCTTTAATGAAACACTGGACTGATTGTATAGAATTGATATTTACAGAACATTTTTTTTTCCACAACAGAAATGCACATGGAACATTCTGTAAGATAGATCATATGGTATGAACAAAATAATCCTTAATAAAGTCAGAAGATTAAAATCATATCAAGAATCTTTTCTGACCACAATGGTATGAAACTAGAAATCATTTACAGTAAAAAAGTTGAAATCACTCAAACAAATGAAGGCTATATAATATGTTATTAAACATTAAGTTTGTTAACAATGAGATCAAGGAAGAAACCAATAGTTACCTGAATATATGTGAAATGAACACACAATAACCGAACACCTATTGCATAAAGAGAAAGCAGTCTTGTGAGAGAAATTCATTGCATCAAAAGTTGATCACAGAAGTAATAAAAGAAAAGAAAAGAAATAATCAAACACTAGACCTAAAAGAACTATAAAAAGAAACACCAAAGTCCAAGGTAATGACAAGTAAGTGATTAAAGATTAGAGGGGAAATAAATGATATAGAGACTAAAAATAAAATGCTAAAGATCAATAAAATCAAGAGTTGTTGGTGTCTTTCTTTCTATAAAGATAAACAAAATTGACAAAACTTTAACCAGACTCATAAAGAAAAAAGAGAGGACCCAAATAAGTAAAATCAAAAATGAAAGAGAAGTAACAACTGACAGCACAGAAATACAAAAAATTTTTAGAAAAAAATATTAACAACTATATACCAATAAATTGAACAATATGGAAAAATAGATAAATTCTTAAGAACATAAAATTTTTCTAAAGTAATTCAGGAAGAATCAGAAAATCTGAAAAGATCATTTTACAACTAATGAAATTGGAGTAGTTATCAAAAAAACTCACCACAAACAAAAGTCCCAGACTAGATGGCTTCATAGGCAAATTTTGTCACACATTCAAAGAACACCTATCCTTCTCAAACTATTCCAAAATATTCAAGATGAGAAAAGACTTCCAAGTTCATTTTATGAGGCCAGTATTATTTTAAATCCAAAATCAGATAAAGACTCTCAATGAACATAGATGTTAAAATCCTAAACAAAATATTAGAAAACTGGATCCAGCAATATATTAAGAAGATTATACACCAAAATTAACTGGGGATGCAATGATGCTACCATATTCTCAAATCAATAAATGTGATACACCACATAGACAAAATGAAGGATAAAAATCACATGATCATATCAATAGATGCAGAAAAAAACATTTGATAGACTCAAGTACCCATTTATGATAAAAACTTTAAGCAAAGTGGCAACAGAGAGGTCATACTTCAACATAATAAAGGTCATATATAACAGACCAACAGCCAACATTATACTTACTGGTCAAATACTAAAATCATTTTCATTAAGAACAACAACAAAAAGACTGTATACTTCCATCACTTTTATTCAACATAGTAGCAGAATATCTAGCCACAGTAATCAAACAAGAAGAAGATATAAAAGACATCCAAATTAGAAATGAAGAAGCAAAACTGTCATTATTCATATATGACATAAGACTATATATAGGAAACCCTAATGATTCCACCAAAAACTACTCCACAATTGATAAATGAAGTCAGAAAAAAATAAGGGTACAAAATTATTATTCAGATATTGGTGGCTTTTAAATACAATGAAAATGAACTACAAGAAAGAGAAATTAAGAAAACAATCACATTTACTATTACAACAACAATAACAACCAAAAATAATTAGGAGTAAATTTAACCAAAATGTATAACACCTGTACAAAAGAAATTATAGAATAGTGAAGAAAGAAATTGAGAAAGATACAAATTAGTGGAAGCATGAACCATGTCCATGCATAGGAAGAATTAAAATCATGAAAATGTTTATATTCCCCAAAGCAATCTGTAGATTCAAAGCAATTCCTATTAAAATATTAATGGCATCTCTCATGGATCTAGAACAAATATTCTAAAACTTCATATAAAACCACAAAAGACCCTAAGTAGCAACAACAATCCTGAGAAAGAACAAGGTAGGGGGAGTCAGGATACCTGATAAACTGTAGTACAAGTCTCTAGTACTCAAAACAGAATGATAAATGGAAGAGAATAGGGAGTCCAGAAACAAGCTTATGCCTACATGGTCAATTAGTATTTGACAAAGGGGGCAAGAACACACAATGGAGTAAAAACAGTCTTTTCAAAAAATGGAGTTGGAAAAATAGAACTACTACATGTAATAAAACTAGACCACCAACTTACAACATGCACAAAATAAACTCAAAATAAATGAAAGAATGAAATGTATGTCACAAAACCATAAAAATCTTAAAAAAAAAAGCATAGACAGTAAAATCTCAGAAACTTTTTATAGCAATATTTTTGCCAATATATTTTCTCAGGCAAGAGAAACATGAAAAATTCAGCAAATGGAATTTTATCAAACTAAAAAGTTTTTCACATCAAGAGAACTATTCAACAAAATAAAAAGGCAACCTACTGAATGGGAGAACATATTTGTCTATGATACATATGATATGAGGTTAATATCAAAATATATAAAGAACTTATAGCCTGACCTGTGGTGGCGCAGTGGATAAAGCGTCGACCTGGAAATGCTGAGGTCGCCGGTTCGAAACCCTGGGCTTGCCTGGTCAAGGCACATATGGGAGTTGATGCTTCCAGCTGCTCCCCCCTGTCTCTCTCTCCTCTCTCTCTCTCTCTCTCTCCTCTCTAAAGTGAATAAATAAAAGTAAAAAATAAATAAATTAAAAAAATTAAAAAAAAAGAACTTATAAAACAACACCAAAAAAAACTAGCAATTCAATTAAGAAATGGGAAAAGGATTTGAGTAGATACTTCTTTAAAGAGAAGCTACAGATAGCAATAGACATATGAAAAGATGTTCAGTGTCACTAATAATCAGAGAAATACAAATTAAAATCACAATGAACTATCACCTCACATCTGTCAGAATGACTTCCATCAATAAAGTAACAAACAAGTGCTGGTGAAGATATAGAGAAAAAGATACCCTTGAGCACTGTTGGTGAGAATGAAGATTGGTGCAGGTTTTATGGAATACAGTATAAAATTTCCTCAAAAAATTAAAAATGGAACTGCCTTTTGATCTAGTGATTCCACTTATGAGAAATATCCAAAGAGACTCAAAACACTGATTTGAAAGAATATATGTATCTCTGTGCTCGTTGCATCATAATTTACAATAGTCAATGTTCTGAAACAGCCCAAGTGCCCATCAGTAGCTTAGTGGTTAAAAAACTATGGTACATTTACACAGTGGAATACTATGCAAGCATAAAAAAGCAGGAAATGTTACCGTTTTTCAGGAGTATGGACAGGCTTAGATAATACTATGCTAAGTGAAATAAGCCAGTCAGAGAAATGCAAATACCATGTGACCTCACTTATATTTGGAATCCAATAAATAAAATAATTTAACAAATACAATATAAAAAGAACCTTAAGTGCATATAACAATCTGACAGCTGTCAGAAGGGAGGGGAGTTGGGGGGGGTGGGTCAAAGAAAGGTGAAGAAATTAAGCAAACACACACACACACACACACACACACACACACACACACACATATATATATATATATATATATATATATATATATAAAATCATATATTTAACAGATAGGTACAGACAACAGCATGTTGATGGCCAGAGGGAAATTGGAATTGGATTTGGGGGTAGGTGGAGGTGGGCTAAGAAGCAATGAAAATAATATTTGCTGTGGGTGATGGGTGCCTGAAGCAGTGTGCAGATGATGTTTTATTGGATTGTACACTTGATACCTGTGTGGTTTAGTTAACTAATGTCAATCTAATAAACTCAATTAAAAATGTATAAATAAATAGGGGTGTAAAACACTAGAATAAAATAAGAGAAAAATAAGCAGGATTAAACTGTTCATTTTCCCAAAGAAATTTGAATTTAGGTTCAACTGCCAGATTTCTTTTTGGTAAATAAATTTCTACAAGGATCAGAAATGTTTATATTGCATAGGATTAACAACGGAGTTTATAAAAGAAAGGGTTATACAGAAAACATGTATGTACCTTTCACAATCATTCATATGCATTTACAAATTAAAGATATTAATCTTTTATGTTGAGACACAGTCTTCATTAGGGGTTGCATGAGCTAAACTTTTTTCCAGAGAACATTTAAGGTCATCTTTGCCATAGGCCTTCTTTGCTTCCCTATTCCTTAGATTCACAGAAATTTTTGCTTTATTCTTGAGTTGCTCCAAGAAATTTTATAAAAAATAAATAACTAAATAAAAACACATTTTCCTCTCTCTCCTTGTAGGTTTATCATTCTGATGGCTTTCATCGCTTTCATTTCAGCTATGAAATTATGAATTCTCATTGTGCCTGCTCCCGGCTCTTCAGTATTATTTAAGTGCAATAGAGACAGACCCTACAGGCTGAATCAACTTTAATTCTATCTTCTGTAATTTGTCTGCTGTACCTTTGAAATTTGGTCTAGAAAAAAATTCCAATCAGGTTTCTTCCATCAATCCCTCTGGCACACTAACTTTACAGATGTTGGTTCCATTATTGTTTTCTGTGACCAATATTCTTTTTTTTCAGAATTTCTGCTTTTTCTCCTTGTAATTCATCTTCTAAACTACCTGCAAATGCTTTTCGATTACCAAAATCTATATTTGAGTTTCCTGCTGAATTTTGAGAGGCTGAGTTGAAATATGTCTCTTGAAAGCTTATGAGTATTTTCTCTAAACAGGCAAATTTTGGGAGAGTTAAATGATAATGTAATAAATGGTCTTTATCTATACATGTGTAGTGATTGCGGCAATGTCCAGGCCATATGGCCTCTTCTTTACCCCACCACCAACACATTTCCCCAGCTGCTGCCTGCTGATTGCTCAGACAGATGCCTTCCCTGAAATTGCTTTCATTTGGAGAAATTGCCCTCACTCAATGTTACATCGTTTCCCAGGGGCCGCCCATATCCAGCAACTGTTTAGTGAGAGCAGGGGCAAAGCTTAGACCCATTTTCTTCAACTTAGTACAACCTCTAAACCTCATTTGGGATGAACTGGGTTTCTATGGTAACTGGGCTGCAGTTCAAATTCTCCCTTCACCAATTCTTTTCTCAGCTCCTCAGGCGCCATTCCTAAGGGTCATCCTCGGAAGCCTCCTTCTGTGTATCACCAGCTCAGAGTTGTTCTGCAAGGAACCAGCCTCAGCCAATGTTGAAATGAATCCTTGCTGATACCATTTAATTCTACAAAAACACACTAGTATGTTGTGTTTTTTTAAAAAAATGAAACTTTGTACAATCACCTTCCTTTTCCAAATTCCATTCCCCTTTGTTCTAACAGGCAAATCAGCTACAGTGAAGTACAGAGAATTCTCTTTATGGAGTTACCTTGTTTAATGGTGATTTGATGCCATTACAAACTAAATACATTTTTTTTGTATTATTCTGATGTGAGAAGCTGGTAGTCAGAGAGACAGACTTCTGCATGTACCTAGCCGGGATCAACTTGGCTAGCCCATTAGGGGGTGGTGCTTTGCCCATCCGGGACATTGCTCCATTGCAACTGGAGCCATTCTAGCACCTGAGGCCGAGGCCATGAAGCCATCTTCAGTGCCCAGCCAACTCTGCTCCAATAGAGCCTTGGCTGTGGGAGGGGAAGGGAGGGGAAGAGAGATAGAGGAGGAGGGGGAAAGGTGGAGGAGCAGATGGGCACTTCTACTGTCACCCCTGGCTGGGAATTGAACCCAGGACTTTCACACACCGGGCCAGTGCTCTACCACTGAGCCAAGTGGCCTGATCCCTAAGTTCAATTTTTAAAAGAACTCAACAAGCCAATCTCTCTATCTTTCTATCTCTGTCTTTATTTCTAGCTATATCCCTAATCTACCCCCTTTCTCTCTCTGACACGTACTCTTTTCTCTCCCTTTATGAGCCAGGTTATGAGGGAAGTAGGGATGCTGTTAGCTACAATTTATTGGTAGTGACTATCTCTTAATTGAGGATATATAGATATACCCAGCTTTTCAAAAGTTTGCTTCAGGCCACTTTGCTTTTAAAGGTTAGTACCTGTTTTTGCTAACCAAAAGAAATCGGAAGGGGGTTTTCACTTTTACAAAAAAAAAAAAAAAAAGTCACCACACTGCAAAAAGCGAAAACAGCCTTCAGCATTTGTTTTGCTGTGAGCTGTTAGAGAGGCAGCACACATCTTGGGCAGGGTGGGCAAGCAACATTACCAAGCTCCTTCCTGGGAATTATACACTGCTTGGCATCTCAGCATCAAGCTGTCATGGCTTTGAACTGTGTCTGTAAACATCCATGCCTTATCTCAACTTGTTCTGTGCATCCATTAGCAAGATGTGTCTTGAGGTAACTGCTTCTTCGATTTAGCCATTGTCAGCTTATGAAAAAAGATTTTATAAGGGTACTCTAGTTTTACATGGCAAGGAAAATCTGAACTTTCTTCTTTCCTTTCATGAGAATCTCAGTTCAACGAGTGTAATGAATCCATATAATACCCTAGTCTCAATTATGTATTGAATACTCAAATAAGGTAGTATAAATGCATAAATAATCTATAACTTAACTTTTATGTAGACAGCTGGAAACAGCAATTATAGCCCCATTCTCAAGGAGCTATACTACAGATAATTATGTTCTATTCATAATTTACTATATTTATATAATAGTTTGTAAACCTTCTATAGATTAGTGACCAACTTTGCTGTCACATTTTAGGGCAGAGATTGAAATCTCGATTATTCCATTTCAACCACCGCTGCTTTGCCTTTCTAAGGATCTAATTCCTGATCACTTTCTGCAAATTTTTCTTACACGTTTATTTCCTTTAAGACAAACAGAGCTACAGTAAACATTTTGCTAACTTTTAATTGGATAAGAAGTAATCATCCCATGCATTTGTGGAAGTACTCACAGGCAGCCTCCCTCCTACTTCAGTAGCCTGTGATGGTAGTCAGCCCCCAGGTCCTTATCAGCAAAGGTAATAATATATTCATGTGCTTTGCCTTGCAGCTTCCCCTGTAGCAAGGGAGTCCAGCTAAAAGACCTGCAATACCCTAGATTATTCACCTAATTTTAAAAGAGCACAGCTCCAGTAAAGACACACAGACACTTGACAGGGAGAGGACCCTAGCTAACAGCCTGTGAGCCTTAGACATTTCAATAGAATGTGTTGGTGTCACAGAGAAACTATGTTCACATGATATGACTTCCTCTACTGTTCCAGAGAATTTTAAAAACTTTATCTTTCTTTATTCCTCTCAAACCTATTTGCTTATTAATTTTGAATATTTTAAGGTGATATGTTGGTTGTTGCTCTTCCCTTCTCATTTTTTGTTTTCTGTTTTTGTTTTGTTTTGGTCTGACATTTTAAATAATCTTCCTGCTTCCAACTTTCTATTCCAGATACAGGTGGTGTTGTGGTAGGTCATTCATCCTCCAGTTCTCTGATATTAAAGCAAGCACTAACATACAATTCTTGTTGAAGTGGGTCACTTAAAACAATTTAATACATATTTATTGAGGTGAGCTGTAATACTTTTTGGCACTTTCCTGAATTAATAAAGCCTTTTAAGAAAACAATTTTTTTAGTCACACTAGACCTCTTAGAAATTACTGAATCCAGATTATGATTATGTACCCCATGGTCAAGCATACGTGTAAGAATAGCTGACACATATAAAAAAAAAAAACAAGAATCTGTGTTAGGACAACCTCTGTTGGTAGATTTTATTAGCTCCACTGATTTTGCAGAAGCTATTTATAATAGCCAAGGGTGAAATACATATATATGCATGAATTTATGTATATATGCTACTGCATTTACAGCCATCACACATTTATGTAACTTTCTTGGCAGCCACAGCTGCTTTATTTTGAGTTGGTAGTCAACTAAATCGTGAAGTCTTTTTCATACAAATCACTGTCAAATTTTTCAAATATTGATTGTTATGCAGCATATTAGTTATTTTTCTCAGCTTTTTCATCTGAAAATGTTATAAGCACACAATTTTATCCTTATCCAAGTCATTGATGAAAATGTTAAATAGGACAAGGCATAGGGCAGAGTCCCATGTCATCATTGCTGGGGACCCATCGCTCAGTCATCCCAATGTACTGTCATCTGACTCTGACAAAACTTGATTTTTTTCTCATCTGGCCTACATTTTTTTTCAATGTGTAAACAAATAAATTGTAAAAGATTTTAACAGTTTTTTGAAATCCAGGTAACCTTTGTCTGTGACTATCCTTTGCTTGACCAATCTTATAAGAAATTACCTTATTAAAAAGCCAATATAGGCCCTGGCCGGTTGGCTCAGCGGTAGAGCGTTGGCCTGGCGTGCGGGGGACCTGGGTTCGATTCCCGGCCAGGGCACATAGGAGAAGCGCCCATTTGCTTCTCCCCCCCCCTCCTTCCTCTCTGTCTCTCTCTTCCCCTCCTGCAGCCAAGGCTCCATTGGAGCAAAGATGGCCCGGGCGCTGGGGATGGCTCCTTGGCCTCTGCCCCAGGTGCTAGAGTGGCTCTGGTCTCGGCAGAGCGATGCCCTGGAAGGGCAGAGCATCGTCCCCTGGTGGACAGAGCATCGCCCCCTGGTGGGCGTGCCGGGTAGATCCCGGTCGGGCACATGCGGGAGTCTGTCTGACTGTCTCTCCCCATTTCCAGCTTCAGAAAAATACAAAAAAAAAAAAAGCCAATATAGTGGATTATGTTTCCATATTGACTCTGCATCTGTGTTTATCTTTTTCCTTTTTAGGTTCTTAGAGCTCACCCATTTTTACAGTTATTGAGCATCTTCTGTGTACCATGTGCTGTGTCAGGTGCCACAATTATAATGATTTCTGCTCTACAACTCCTGTTGTCACTACCCTCACTATCTGCTCCCAGTCTGTTAGAGAGTGTTTCCAGTATCTGACAACATCTGTAATTTATTACATTGATTATTTGGAAAATTGCAATCATATTTGATGATAACAATTATTCTGGTATGTATTTTCTATGACACCTCAGAAAGTATCATGATGATATAATTCACTAGTTATTGCAGTACCTTAAAGTATACTTCACCTAATACTAAAACACTAAAGGTATTATAATAATTCATACTAGGTGCTCTGTTATCAGGGATGGCCAACCTCACTCTCAGGCTTGAAGATTTGCTAGAAGGACTCACAGGGTTCAGAAAAGCTGTTGTACTCAACATTTATATTTATTACCATTGAAGAATGTAGACTAAAATCTAGAAGAGAAAAGGCATATGAGATGAAGAATAGAAGAAACCAGACACAAGTTGTCAGGTGTACCCTCACAGTGGAGTCATATAGAAATATACTTAGTTCTTCTAACAACAACGTGTGACAGCACATGAGAAGTGTTGGCAACCAGGGAAGCTCACCTTAGCCTTGGAGTACAGAGTTTCTGTCGGGTGTCAGTTATGTAGGCATTCAGCCACCACATGACAGATGTTAGCTACTCAAATTCAGTCACCCCCACAACAAAAACAGGTATTCATCATAAGTCATATTGTTAAGATGAAATTATCTGGGCAACCTGGTACATCATAGCCCAACACCTCAGGCATACAAAAACATTCTCATTAGGCATAATACTCTAAGTTATCTCCCAGAAAATTGGGAAGGGTCAGTGCTAAAGACAGCCCTTTATTTGGAATGTGAAATCTAGGCCTGTGGAGTCAATCCTTCCCTCTCAAGCTATTTCTGTCTTTAATTTTATTATTTTTTTATGTTTTTGTTAATTTGAGAGAGAAAAAGAGAAGGAGAGAGACAGGGTTGGGGAAGAGATAGAGATAGATAGAGAGAAGCACCAACTCGTTGTTTTACTTAGCTGTTCTATTTAGTTATGCACTCATTGATTGCTTCTCCTATGTGCCCTGACGGGGGATTGAACTGTAATCTCTGGTGCACTGGGTTGATGCTTTATCCAGTGAGCCACAGGCCAGAGCCTTTAATTGTATTTAGTCATGTGTAAGATTTTACATTTGTTCTTATTTCTTCTAATTTGTCAGAGATTTCTTTTAATTTAAAATGTATATGTTGTTGTATTTCAACATACTTAGTATGTACTAAAACTAATTCTTTCTTGATGTTTTGTTGTGATGCACACCGGTCTTTTTATTATTTAGCACAAACACTGTTTTTTCCATACATTACCCTCACCTCTATTAGTGATTATATGTCTTGTGAAATGTAAATTAGAGGTTTCAAATAAATTATAAAAAGAAAATAAAGGCTTTGCACCACTGACAAATAGAAAAGTAATGAGCAAGCAAAATATAAGAGAAACAGACTTATAGATACAGTAAATGAATAAAATTAACTTACAGTTCTTATGGAAGGGAGGGGTTTGGAGGGCAAGAACAATAAGTAAAGGGGATTAAGTGGTACATATTTCCAGTAATAAAAGAAGTCACTGGAATGTAATGTACAGCATAAAACACATAGTTAGTAATATTGTAATAATTTTTTGTGGTGACAGGTGGTAATTAGACTTGTCATGAGGATCATTTCATAATGTATATATCAAATTATTATGTACACCTGAAACTAATAGGATATGTATGTTCATTTTATGTCAATAAATAAATATAAAAAAATTAAAACTCTACAAAATAGCAACAAAAAAGCATGATAGCTGAGCAGTAAATCACTTACATTCTTGGAAATTTTGTTATAAATTTTTTAAAATCAGGGACTCCTCAACCAAGGAATGCTGAAGAAGCCACACAGAGACTGGTAGGAAAAGCGGAAACAGCGGAAATGCGGAGAGGGCTGCCCAGCTCCTCGGAGCGAACGGCAGCAGGGAGAGACTCGTGTGGCGGGAAGTGAGTTAAGCAGAGGGGAAAGGGTCCTGAGCCCCAGGAACAAAGCCCCAGCCTGCGGCCCCAGACCCCAGAAGAGGTGTAAGGACAGTATTTAGCTGGAAACAAGTCAGGATACTGTTTGTGAGAATCTGATTTCTCAGACCCAGGATCCTTCTTAAAGGGACCGCGCAGAACATCTCTCTCAAAAACAATCACCCGGGGCTCCTGGGGTTGGGAGGAGAGAGGAGAGGACCACAGTAACAGAAAGAGAGTGTAATCTAGGAGGCATAGGGAGAAACATTTTGGGAGATAGCCACCCTAACCCCTGGGATGAGTCACTACCCAAAGCTGAAGTGAATATTTCCCCCAGAAACAACAATACCAGCAAAGGGAAGTAGGAGAGCAGCCAAACAATCTCCCCCGCAGCATTCAGAGCAGAGTCGCATAGAAGGAGGGAGCTTTCGGGTCTACAGTAGTGAGTCTTAGGGTACGAGCTGCAACGCCCCCATTCACGCAGCTGGGGGTGCACCGGAGAGCGGGCAGCAGCGGGAGACAAAAGCACGGTTCTGCTGGCAGGGGCAGAAGCCGGCTGGCCACCACTGGGGAGCCGGTGGGGAGAAGGGGGCATGCAAAAGCGGTCAAGCTCAGCTGCCAGCAGCCTATAATCCAGCCTCCAGGAGAAGGGCGGGAACCCCGGAAAGGGTAAAAACCAGCCCCGGAGTAAGGGCAGAGGAGCACAGCCCTGCCCCGCCCATGCAACCCAGGCTTGAGGTCTGACTTGGTAGCTGGCTCCTCCCATGGGGGTGGAGCCAAAAGCCCAGAAGAGGCGGAGTTCTGCTACGGAGCTGAGCTTGGGCACCCAGCCCTGCCCAGCGGTAGGTAGAGCCAAGGCTAGCAGCTGTTCCTTGAGTGGAATCATCCTGCAAAGGCAGGGCGAAAGCTCGGAAACAGGCAGAGACCCGCAGCTGAGCAAAGGTGCTCGCCAGTGCCCTCAGGACCGAGCATAACGTCACACACAGGGGTGGGGCAAAGGCCAAGGCCACCAACCCTTGTGCACCCGAGCACATGATCACAGCCACTCTCGTGAAGAGAAAATGCAGAGGCAGAGAAATACAACACAAATAAACCAAGAGAAATCCCCAGAAAAGGACCTAAGTGAATCAGATATAACCAAATTACCAGATGCAGAGTTTAAAATAATGATTGTTAGGATGCTCAAAGAT
Source organism: Saccopteryx bilineata (assembly GCF_036850765.1). Lineage (NCBI taxonomy): Eukaryota > Metazoa > Chordata > Mammalia > Chiroptera > Emballonuridae > Saccopteryx > Saccopteryx bilineata. The sequence continues at coordinate 315,271,480 of NC_089490.1, forward strand.
ATTAGAACAACCATAGATGGCCATTACGAAAACCTAAATAAAGAGATAACAAATATCAAAAAGGACATTGAAATAATAAAAAAGAATCAGTCAGAAATGACAAATACAATATCTGAAATAAAGAATACAATGGAAGGAATTAAAAGCAGGATGGATGAAGCAGAGAATCGAATCAGTGATAAATAAAGGCACAGAAGCAGAGCAGAAAAAAGAAAAGAGACTCAAAAAGTCTGAGGAAACTCTAAGAGAGCTCTGTGACAACATGAAGAGAAATAACATCCACATCATAGGGGTTCCTAAAGAAGAAGAGAAAGAACAAGGGATAGAGACTTTGTTCAAACATATTATAGTGGAAAACTTCCCCCAATTAAGGCAGGAAAACATTTCACATGTTCAGGAAGCACAGAGAACTCCATTAAGGAGAAACCCAAAGAAACCAACACCAAGACACATCATAATTAAATTACCAAAGCTAAATGATAAAGAGAAAATATTAAAAGCTGCTAGAGAAAAAAAGACTATCACCTACAGAGGAGCCCCCATAAGGATGACTTCTGACTTCTCAACAGAAACACTTGAGGCCAGAAGGGAATGGCAAGAAATATTCAAAGTAATGCAGAACAAGAACCTACAACCAAGACTACTTTATCCAGCAAGGCTATCATTTAAAATTGAAGGAGAAATAAAAAGCTTTACAGACAAAAAAAAAACCTCAAGGATTTTACTGCAACCAAACCAAGGTTGCAAGAAATGCTAAGGGACCTGTTGTAAACAGATCAAAGGAAAAAAAGAATATAGCAAAAGAGAAAAAAAGTTTAAAGAAAAAAAATGGCAATAAACAATTACATATCAGTAATAACCTTAAATGTTAATGGATTAAATGATCTGATCAAGAGACATAGGGTAGCTGCGTAGATAAGAAAACAGGACCCATACATATGCTGTTTACAAGAGACACAACTTAAATCAAAAGATCACACAAACTGAAGATAAAAGGATGGAAAAAAATATTTCACGCAAATGAAAATGAAAAAAAATCTGGGGTAGCAATACTTATATCAGACAAAATGGACTTTAAAACAAAAACCATAGTTAGAGATAAAGAAGGTCACTACATAATGATAAAGGGAGCAATCCAAAAGGAACATATAACCATTATAAATATCTACACACCTAATATAGGAGCACCTAAATATATAAAGCAGACTTTGATAGACTTAAAGGACGAGATCAACAGCAATACTATAATAGTAGGGGATTTCAATACCCCATTAACATCATTAGATAGATCCTCAAGAGAGAAAATTAACAAAGAAACAGCAGACTTAAAGGACATATTAGATCAACTCTATTTAATAGATATCTTCAGAACCTTTCACCCTAAAACAGCAGAATATACATTCTTTTCAAGCGCTCATGGTACATTCTCTAGAATAGACCACATGTTAGGGCACAAAAGCGGGCTGAACAAATTTAAGAAGATTGAAATCATATCAAGCACTTTCTCTGATCACAATGGCATTAAACTAGAAATCAACCACAATAGAAAAATTGAAAAACATTCAAACACTTGGAAACTAAATAGCACGTTATTAAACAATGAATGGGTTAACATTGAGATCAAAGAAGAAATTTAAAAATTCCTAGAAACAAACGATAATGAGCATACATCAACTCAAAATTTATGGGACACAGCAAAAGCAGTCCTGAGAGGGAAGTTTATAACATTACAGGCATACCTCAAGAAGCTAGAAAAAGCTCAAATAAACTTAACCCTGCATCTAAAAGAACTAGAAAAAGAACAGCAAGTAAAGCCCAAAGCTAGTAGAAGGAAGGAAATAATAAAGATCAGAGCAGAAATAAATGACATAGAGGCTAAAGAAACAATACATAGAATCAATGAAACCAGGAGCTAGTTCTTTGAAAAACAGATCAATGAACCTTTAACAAGACTCACCAAGAAAAAAAGAGAGAAGACTCAAATAAATAAAATTAGAAACGAGAGTGGAGAATTAACAACTGACACAACAGAAATACAAAATATTGTAAGAAAATACTGTGAAGACTGTACGCCAAAAAACTAGACAACCTAGATGAAATGGACAAATTCCTTGAATCATATAATCTTCCAAAAATCAATCTGGAAGAATCAGAAAACCTAAACAGACCAATTACAACAAATGAGATTGAAACAGCTATCAAAAAACGCCCAACAAAGAAAAGTCCTGGGCCTGATGGCTTCACAAGTGAATTCTACCAAATATTCAAAGAAGAACTAACTCCTATCCTTCTCAACCTATTTCAAAAAATTCAAGAGGAAGGAAGACTTCCAAACTCCTTTTATGAGGCAAGCATAATTCTGATTCCAAATCCAGACAAAGACAACACAAAAAAAGAAAATTATAGGCCAATATCCCTGATGAACTTAGATGCAAAAATCCTCAACAAAATATTAGCAAACCAGATCCAGCAATATATGGAAAAAATCATACACCATGATCAAGTAGGATTTATTCTTGGGAGGCAAGGCTGGTACAATATTCGCAAATCAATCAATGTGATTCATCACATAAACAAAAGAAAGGAGAAAAACCACATGATAATTTCAATAGATGCAGAAAAAGCATTTGATAAAGTCCAGCACCCATTCATGATCAAAACTCTCAGCAAAGTGGGAATACAGGGAACATACCTCAACATGATAAAGGCCATCTATGACAAACCCACAGCAAACATCATACTCAATGGGCAAAAATGAAAAGCAATCCCCTTAAGATCAGGAACAAGGCAGGGGTGCCCCCTTTCACCACTCTTATTTAACATAGTTCTGGAAGTCCTAGCCACAGCAATCAGACAAGAAAAAGAAATAAAAGGCATCTGAATTGGAAAAGAAGAAGTAAAACTATCATTATTTGCAGATGACATGATATTGTATATAGAAAACCCTAAAGTCTCAGTCAAAAAACTACTAGACCTGATAAATGAATTTGGCAAGGTGGCAGGATATAAAATCAATACTCAGAAATCAGAGGCATTTTTATACACTAATAATGAACTGTCAGAAAGAGAAATCAGGGAATCAATCCCCTTTACTATTGCAACCAAAAAAATAAAATACCTAGGAATAAATCTAACCAAGGAGATTAAAGACTTGTACTTGGAAAATTATAAAACATTGATAAAAGAAATCAGGGAAGATATGAATAAGTGGAGGCATATACCGTGCTCATGGTTAGGAAGAATGAACATCATTAAAATGTCTATATTACCCAAAGCAATTTATAAATTCAATGCAATACCGATTAAAATACCAATGACTTACTTCAAAGACATAGAACACATATTCCAAAAATTTATATGGAACCAAAAAAGAACACGAATAGCCTCAGCAATCCTGAAAAGGAAGAAAAAAGCGGGAGATATCACACTTCCAGATATCAAGTTATATTATAAGGCCATTGTACTCAAAACAGCATGGTACTGGCATAAGAACAGGCACATAGATCAATGGAACAGAACAGAGATCTCAGAAATAAACCCACAGCTCTATGGACAACTGATATTTGACAAAGGAGGTAAGACAGTACAATGGAGTAAAGACAGCCTCTTCAACAAATGGTGTTGGGAAAACTGGACAGCTACCTGCAAAAAAATTAAACTAGACCACCAACTTACACCACTCACAAAAATAAACTCAAAATGGATAAAAGACTTGAATGTAAGCCGTGAAACCATAAGCATCTTAGAAGAAAACATAGGCAGTAAGCTCTCTGACATCTCTCGCAGCAATATATTTGCTGATTTGTCTCCACAGGCAAGTGAAATAAAAGAAAGGATCAACAAATGGGACTTTATCAAACTAAAAAGCTTCTGCACAGCTAAAGACAATAAGAACAGAATAAAAAGACAAACTACACAATGGGAGAATATATTTGACATAACATCTGATAAGGGGTTAATAACCAAAATTTATAAAGAGCATGTAAAACTTAATACCAGGAAGACAAACAATCCAATCCGAAAATGGGCAAAAGAAATGAATAGACACTTCTCTAAAGAGGACACACAGATGGCCAACAGGCATATGAAAAAATGTTCAACATCACTAATGATTAGAGAAATGCAAATTAAAACCACAATGAGATATCACCTCACACCAGTCAGAATGGCGCTCATTAATAAAACAACACAGAATAAATGCTGGCGAGGATGTGGAGAAAAGGGAACCCTCCTGCACTGCTGGTGGGAATGCAGACTGGTGCAGCCACTATGGAAAACAGAATGGAGATTCCTGAAGAAATTAAAAATCGAACTGCCTTTTGACCCAGCTATACCACTGTTAGGAATATACCACAAGAACACCATAACACTGTTTGAAAAGAAGAAATGCACCCCCATGTTTATGGCAGCATTGTTCACAATAGCAAAGATTTGGAAACAGCCAAAGTGTCCATCAGAGGACGAGTGGATTAAAAAGCTTTGGTATATATATACTATGGAATACTACTCAGTCATAAGAAATGATGACATAGGATCTTTTACAACAACATGGATGGGGCTTGATAACATTATACTGAGTGAAAGAAGTAAATCAGAAAAAACTAAGAACTATATGTTTCCATACATAGGTGGGACATAAAGATGAGACTCAGAGACATGAACAACAGTGTTGGGTTACAGGGTGGGGGGAGGAGAGGGAGGGGGTTGGGGGAGGGGAGGGGCACAAAGATCATGGCTTTTCAGCATTTGCCATATTCCCCCTTTAATGTATAGACAGACAGACAGCAAATATTTACGTATGGTGTTCCCACTATAAAGACTGCTGTCTTAGGGACAAATGCTGATAAACTATTTCAGCAGTTCCTCCTTCTTCAAAGACTTATATGTCAACATAGAGCTTCATGTTTCATAGGACATACTCAAGCTCACTCCATGCTCCCTGGAGCTTTAGCACAAGGGAATGCCCCCCCTTTTTTTAGTATTTTTTCTTTTATTTTTTTATTTTTCTGAGGATGGGGATGGGGAGGCAGTCAGACAGACTCCTGCATGCGCCTGACTGGGATCCACCTGGCATGCCTACCAGGGGGGAATGCTCTGCCTATCTGGGGTGTTGCTCTGTTACAACCGGAGCCATTCTAGCGACTGGGACAGAGGCCATGGGGCCATCCTTAATGCACAGGGTGGCTTTGCTCCGGTGGAGCCTTGGCTGAGGGCGGGAGGAGAGAGACAAAGAGGAAGGAGAGGGAGAGGGGTGGAGAGGTAGATGGGCGCTTCTCCTGTGTGCTCTGGCCACGAATCGAACCCGGGAATCCTGCACACCAGGCCAATGACTCCGATAGGTCTACCATATCATGCTTTTTACTTAAAAAAAAATTTACATTTCTTTTGAATGCTGATGAACAGGAGACACCAAATATTTTTCACCTGCAAACTACCTTCCTTATTAGATCTAGTTAATAACACTGTTCTGTCTTTTTTCCAAATAGCTCCAGATATATGGAAAAGATTTATATAGGCGGATGGGGATCCTCAAACCCCTCAGCAAGATCTTTTGAGAATGGCTTTTAAGATACCTAGAGTCAGAAAAAGCCCAATAGAGATCAGGGGAACTACCAGCTTTTAAGATACACCCTTAAAGGCTCCAATGCCCCAAAGGGGTCTCATAGGATGCCATCTGGGTCCTGCTTCAATAGTGGAAAGGAAGGTCATTGAGCTAAAGCCTGCCAGGCTTACACGCCTCTGCTGTGAGGAAACAGGGACACTGGAGGGTGGGTTTCCCCCTCGCTCCTCTAAGGGAGGGTTCAGTCTCTTCCAGCCCTGCTCCAGCCACCTATGACCTAACCTTGCCCAGAAAGCTGGGGTTTGCCACTGAAGGCTGAAGGTGTCCAGGGCCGTCGGCCCCATCTACGACACTGTGGACGAGCCTAGGGTATTTCTTCCAAGAAGCAGGTAAACTGATCTCATTCGCACAAGGGCCACTTAACTATGTTTTGCCTGAATAGTCAGGTTTTTTATTCTTCCCTCAAAGATCTCTGTTGTGGGTGTTGATAGTCCTATTTTCTGCTGCTTTGCTTAATATAGTGTTTCCTTTATCCCTCCTACCTCAATGCCCCACTCATATTTCAGGCTGGGACCTACTCCTAATTTAGAGCTCTCTTTCCTCCTTTTGCCAACTTGTATTATGAATTTACCTTTGCCACCCAGCTTAGTGTATCCCAAGGTTCTCTTTACCAGGCCATAGTCACAGAGCTCCAGGGAAAAGCAACCTGGTCTCAACTCTCCAGGCAGAGGAGAATAGAAGCTCCATATCCACACACGCTGCAAATGGCTTTTTCCAGTCTACCTGAATCATTACCAGCTAGAAGCAGCGGTCATTGGGACTTGGACATGAGCTGAAAAGTATAGAATGGTGACAACAATTCCAGTGCCATGAGGACTTTTCCTGTGGGGAACTTTCCTGGACTCCTGCTCCTTGTGACAGCTCCTAACAGACTGAACTCCCAACAGACTGTTGGGTTGCATTTTTCAAGGATTTGGCATGGTGATGGTGCCAACTTGGACATGGTGAACATGTTAAGGACACTACTCTTTTAGGGATTCTTGCTGTATTGGCCAAGAGTTTGCTTAAAGGCTTTTAATCACTGTAAAAAAAAATAGAGGACTGGATGAAGAAGATGGGGCACATATACACCATGGTATACTATTCAGCTAGGAGAAATGATGACATCGGATCACTTGCAGTGGAATGGTGGAGTCTTGGTAGCATTGTGTGGGGTGAAATGGGCAAATCAGAAAAAAACAGGAACTGCAGGATTCCATACATTGGTGGGACATAGAAGCGACACTAAGAGGCATGGACGGGAGTGTGGTGGTTACGGGGGGTGGGGGGAGGGAAGGTGGGAGAGGGGAGGGGGTGGGGTACAGAGAGAACTGGATGGAGGGTGGCGGAGGATGATCTCTCTTCGGGTGATGGGTATGCAACAGAACTAAATGACAAGATAACCTGGAAATGTTTTCTTTGAATGTATGTACCCTGATTTATTGATGTCACCCCATTAAAATAAAAATTTATTTAAAAAAAATTTTTAATCAGGAATTTTAACAATTTTCTATAAATTATATTTAACTAAATGACATATTATCACATAGCTGCATAGTAAACTACCCCAAAACTTAACCCTGAACACACAAACTTTTACAAGTTATAATTTCTGAAGTCAGAAATGCAGGCATAGTGAGCTGGGTCCTCTGACTATGGGTTTCTCACAAGGCAGAAGACAGGGTATCCCTGGGAGCTGTCATCATTCAAGGCATAAAGGAAGGAGAATCCACTTTCAAGCTCACTCAAGTGGTTTTTAGTTGAAGGAGAGCTTTGTAGGTCATTGACTGGAGGCTTCCCTCTGTTTTTCTCCACCTGGGACTCTGCACAGGGCTACTGACAATACTGCTGCTGCTGTCATCACAGGGAGCAAGTGAGAGAGCAAGGGAGAGTGAACAAGACAGACACAATGTCCTTTCGTAACTTTATATTTGAAGTGGTATTCCACCACTTTTCTCTTGAACAATTGGTCAGAAACAGATCATTAAGTTCATCTGATACTCAATGAAAGAAGATTATTACATAAGAATATGAAAACAGGAAGTGAGGATCATTGACAGCCATGTTAGAAGCTGCCAACCACAGTCAGTTATGTAACGATGTCATAAAATACCATATTTATTATTTGAAAAATGTCAGTGGTTCTCAACTGGTGCTTTTCCCATCATATTTGGCAATGTCTAGAGCCATTTTTGATCATCACAGCTTCAGGGAGAGCAGCACTGTTTGCCTCCAGTGGGTAGAAGCCTGGAATGCTGCTCAGCATCCTATTCTTCACAGCACGAACCCTCACTGAAAAAACTTTCCAGTCCAACTTGACAGTACTGCTGAGGTGAGAAACCCTGATAAATATTAGTAAATATCAAGATTAGTTAGATTAGTTATCATGAAATCCATAAATCCTAGGTTGCTCTTTAGGTAAAATATGCTCAAGCCTTGGAAAATAACTACATATATCATCCCTAATTGGTTTAGTTAATCTGAAATGCAAGTGTTATATGGAAGAATTATTATAGCTCTAGCTATGTAGTACCCAAGTCATCTCTATTTTACTTAAGATAGAATTGTTTGCTAGTCCCTGCCTCACAGACATATAAATGATAAACAAAAAGTAAAAAAAAAAAGTTATGAAGTAAAAACTTTAGCAAATGCGGTCTAAATATGTGCGGATGATTCAAAAACAATAAATGACTTAATAATTAGAGCCCTGGTTCTCGTTCTTCCTGCATCTGTGTCACAATAGCTTTTTGGTTTTGTTTGTGTGTATGTTTATTGGACTTTTAATATGGATACCTGAACCACATTCCCAGATTAATTAAATTAGCCATATTATGGCAAAGCTCAGGTTTGGTATTGTAGAAAGTGTCAAGTTTAGAGGTTTTCAGACCCACTAACACAGAGTTTCTGTAAGAATTATTAAATTGACTCAGGTAACCTGCTAGTAATGGATGTAGGATTGTTGAAATAAAGTTATTTTTCATCTCATACACACTAGCACAATAACAGACATTTAGATGTTCTAAAAAATGTTTAAATATAAATGATTTATTGCAGGGGGGAATCAAACAATGGTCAGGAGGCTAAATATGGATCAAAGTCTGTTTTTTTTAAATATTTTATTTATTGATTTTTAGAGAGAGGAGTGAGAGAGAGAGAGAGAGAGAGAGAGAGAGAGAAAGGGGAGGAGCAGGAAGCATTAACTTCCATATGTGCCTTGACCAGGCAAGCCCAAGGTTTTGAACCGGCAACCTCAGTGTTCCAGGTAGACGCTTTATCCCACTGCGCTACCACAGGTCAGGCCAAAGTCTGTTTTTGTAAATAATGTTTTATTGGAACTCAAGCGTAGCCATTCAATTTTGTATAGTTTATGGCTACTCTTAAGCTACAATAGCAGATTTAAATATTTTCAACAGAGACTGTATGACCCACAGAACCTTATATATTTAATGTCTGTTCCATTAAAGAAAACAGTTTTCCAAGTCCTGGTCTATTCCAATGCCAAAACACTTTCATCTTAGTTTTGTTATTTATCATTGGTTGTTCCTATTCCCTTTTTTTATGATATATTTCAACATGATGAATTTGAGAAGAGATATAACAGAACAGGTGGTAAATGCTAAAATAAGCAAGATTTTCTTTGTTTGAAATAATATTTATTAAGTATTAATATATTAATTTTATCATGTAAAGATAATCTCTTCTGATCAATGTTTAATTACTTATAGAAAAATAATCACTTCACTTCCATGATTTTTTCCCACTAAGTCAGCTGAAAGTGTTAGTGATTACTCTAAAGGTAATACCAAGAACCATTTACTGTAACTTACCTATACTATACACTGGTACAACTACACAAGGCATCTCTGGAGCCTGGGCTTTTATTCATCAAACAAGAAAAATGCTTTTTCATACAATATGGTTACTTACTTTAACACTTCATATTCCAAAACACCTCAAAATCTATTTAACTTTCAAGTATAATTATAATTAAAAAGATATTTTTAAACTTGATATTTCTGCCTACAAAAATAGACAAGGGAAGGTATCTTAAAGAAGGCACTTTGGGTTGCAAGCACAGTCAGTTCTGCTCTTACACTTTAGAAAACAAATCTTTTCCATTGCAAATCATTTATTAGGGATCGGTTTTGGGAAAAATTGTGTTTGCTTATATGCAATTTCATCCTCAAGAAATACTAGATGAATACAGAAAACTGTACCCAGCTGAACTGAGGCACACGGGGATACATATTGATAAATGCATACACATACACACTGCAAACATCTCTTCTATCAACTCACTGTTTACTGCATATGTTATCCTAAAAAATTGTGTTTTGCTATTATTCTTTAGCATTTGTGGACACTCATTCAATGTCTCAAACATATGTAAGTGATCTAGTTGGAAAATATGAATCAGTGTATTCAAAACAAAAGATTAAGTATTTTAAAAAACAAGCTTGATGTGAAAGACACAAGGGAATATACAGTGTGTTCATAAGTCATGGTGCACTTTTGACCGGTCGCAGGAAAGCAACAAAAGACAATAGAAATGTGAAATCTGCACCAAATAAAAGGAAAACCCTCACAGTTTCTGTAGGATGATGTGGCAGCATGTGTGCATGCGCAGATGATGAGGTAACATCATGTATACAGCGGAGCAGCCCACAGCCATGCCAGTCGAGATGTGGACAGTACAGAGAAAAGTTTAGTGTGTGCTGTGGCTCGTTAAATTCAAATCCATGACCAAAGTGCTACATAAATATCGGTGCATTTATAACGAAGCGCCACCACATAGGAATAACATTACTCGATGGGATAAACAGTTGAAGGAAACCGGCAGTTTGGTGGAGAATCCCTGTTCTGGTAGCCATCAGTCAGTGACAAGTTTGTAGAGGCTATATGGGCTAGCTACCTAAGAAGCCCTAAAGAACCTGTGTGTGAGCCCACATTGAAGTGCACTGAATAAGTATGAAACTGGGAGAGTTTTCCTTTTATTTGGAGCAGATTTCACATTTCTATTGTCTTTTGTTGCTTTCCTGTGACTGGTCAAAAGTGCACATGACTTTATGGACACACTGTATGTTAGCATCCAAGCACCAAACACAAAGGAATCCATATTGGGGACCATCAGAGATAATACTATAAAAACAAAAGGAACACCTATTATTGAAGAAACTCCAAATACTACAAAGTCAATAAGAATAAGGCCTAAAGAAATAAAATTAAGGAAAGATTTTTTGAGCTTTTATACTGAGAACCAAACAGTAAAAAATCAGGAACAACTTTTTTTCAAAGAAAATAAAAAGCACAATCTAGAAATTAAATCTTAAAAAGAAATTGCCAAATTCACAGAAGCAGCTTATATTAGTATATTATACTAGAATATGGCATGGTAGTTCCAAAAATCAATGAAACTTCTAAAGCTTTAGTTGTTGTGCAAAGCCATAAGTGAAAATTAAAAGGAGGCAAAGAAAATTTCATAAATAATACAGGAGTTAATTGAAGACACTTATTAACCATTTTAAATTGTCAGTTATGATTGAAACATGACTTGAAGGGAAAAAAATGCCTCAGGTGTTAAGGCTGTAAAAGATTACAAATTTTGTGACTCTTCCTTTATCATTTCACAATAACCCAAAGCTTCACCCCATTTACACAAGCAAAAACCAATTTTCCCCTAAGATAAAGTAAAATATTTATTGTAGTATCTATGTTTTTCTTAACCATTTAATAAGTATAAAACTGGTTTACCTTTTCTATGTTCTACTGATGAAATTTTGAGGGTTTTGCTCATAACTTCTCATTTACTATCAGCTCTGTATCTTTTATTGCATAATTATGCACAGAGCAGTGATTTTTTTGGAATGCATATGTTGCATTATAAAAGAACCAGCTGTAATAGAAAATCATTCAAGTGAGATTATACAAGGAAGACATGAATTAAGTATTTCTTCATACAACCCAAAACAGGAAGTATAAATGGGACTCATAAGACATTCTAATTGGATTCCTCAAAACATTTGAAAAGCAAGACAGTTATTTTTACTTTTCAGGGTCAATTAATCTCCTGTTATTTCTTTTCACAAGGCTGTTCAATATTTCACTTGTTTGTTTGTTTATAATTACCTTAATGGGTTTTTCTCTTTCTGCAAAGCACCTAGAAAAGATGGTTCCTCCTCAGCCTCTCAGAAGAGAAAATAAGAAAAGGGTGACTACTGTTTATCAATAATTATCCAAATTTTTGTGAAAGATAAATTAGATTAAGGAATCTTGAACTTGAGAATAATCCAAAATTATCTAGATATTTTATTTTTATTCACACTATCCCAATATTAAATTTATTTATTAAATGAGATAACAAAAATTAATTGTGAAATATTTTAACAAAAGATTGAGTTGAACTTAGTTGAAACTTATTTTTGTTCACAATAATAATGCTAGGCATGATGAATAAGCTTTATGTTTTGTTTTATTTTGTGTTTTAATACAGATGACTCTATATTTAGTAATTTATAGAATTTCAGTTAGAGGGGATCTTGATCATCTAGACATCCATCTCATCCCCAAGATTAAGACACTGAGCTCCAGAGACATTGTAAATTTCCCAAGATAATATTTGTTAAAGAGTGACATTGGGGCTGAAATTGTACCACTAATACAATCCTAAATTATGATTATTGGCAGCTATATACTGGGTAGTACAATACAAATTAAAAAGAGGAATGTATGTTCTGATTTTATCTTAGTGTATTGTGGATCCTTAAAGAACATCAACAATGAGTAAATTAAGCATATATTACTAGCTATTAAAAATAATATCAATAATTTCAAACTTCTGCATGGTAAGAATGTTTTTATTGAGTTTATTGGGGTGATACTGATTTTTAAAATTTAACTGATTTCAAGTGTATAATTATGTTGTATTGTGTGTACACCACCTCAAGTGAGGTATTCTTCCATCACAAGTTATCCTCCTTTTCCCTCTTCTATCTCACCCCTCATCTCTTCCCTTCTTGTAATCACCATTCTGTCGTTAGTCTCTATAAAGTTTTTCTCTTTGCTTAATCCTTTTTCCTTTTTCACTCATCTCCCCAATACCCATCCCCTCTGATAGCTATCAGTCTGTGATTGCTCGACAAAGATTTTTTTTTATTGATTTTTAGAGAGAGGGGAGAGAGAGAGAAGGGGGAGGAGCAGGAAGCATCAACTCCCATATGTGCCTTGACCAGGCAAGCCCCAGGGTTTCGAACCGGCAACCTCAGTGTTCCAGGTCGACGCTTTATCCCACTGCGCCACCACAGGTCAGGCCCTCGACAAAGATTTTTAAGCAATGAAAAATAGAACCTGAGTTGAGAAAAAATATTAGATGCTTAAAGATGACAGAAGGTACAGTACAAGAACTCCAGAGAAATTTCCCTCTGCGGATGTATGTATACTTACATTTCAAAGGCAGATAAAGCACAAACAGTGGGACATTTCAGAAATTTTAAACTAGGGACAAGTGAATTATCTGCCATACTATAGAGCATTAACCTCATTCCAAAGAGAAAGAGCCAAGGAACTTTGCTGTTAACTTTCCTTGGAGACTGTTTACTTCAGTAAGACTAGTTTACCTTCTATACCCTTCTCAGGAATGGAGAGCTGCTGTGCCACCCCACTTATATACATTCATAGATTCCTAACTGTGGGGCTCTTTCCCAATAGTACAACCCCTGTAACTGTGGGCCTATTTGGCTTTTTTCACATCTCCCTGAGGTGAAAAGAAATAAGATATGCAGAAATAATATGGTTTTTGCTGTGAGTAATCATTTGGGAGCGGTGGTATAAGGGGTTTGTGTACTTACCCCTTAGTGAAACAACCCAAACTGGTTAAAGTTATTAAAACAAAACAAAAAGGAGTGAATTTATTGGTAGCATTCACCACATTAAAAATTACATAAAGAAGTCTTTTACAGTGACACCAGAAAGTACGTAATTTAAAACCACATGTATTAAAAAGATTTGATAAAGGTAATTTATTTCATATAAGGGACAGTTTAATGTATATTCCTTCCTTTAATGTATATATCACAATACATATATAATTATAGTAGTGGGATTATATAGAAATATAAAATGTATAACAATAATAGCACAAAAGGTGGGCAGAAGAAATAGAACTTGGTAGGATTAGCATTTTTGTATCTTGCTAGAGCAAAGTGAGTGTAAATCAGAAGGAGATTCTTGTAAGTTAAGATATAAGTGGTAAACCCAGAGCAACCACTAAGGAAATAATGAAACAGTGAAAAATCATTAAAGGAAATAAAATGTTACACCTGAAAATATCCACTTAATAAGAAAAGAGTAAAGAATGATTAAATAGATTTCTATATGTTTTAAGGTATAAATAAACATACAGAAAACAAAAAGGTAAAATGGCATGCCTAAATCCACATATCAATAATAATGTCAAATGTGAATGGATTAAACAACTCATTTAAAAGGCAGGGCTTGTCATACTGGATCAAAAACAAGATCTAACTAAGCCCTGTCACAGTAGCTCAGCTGATTAAAGTCTTGGTTTGACAGAGAAGGTTGTGTGTTTGATCCCAGTCAGGGTATAAGCAAGATTTAAACAACCAGTGTCACCCAATACAATCAAACAAGGGGGAAAAAAAAAGAATCAACCACTGAGTGTATAAATAAGTAAAACAACAAATTGATCTTTCTTTCCTTTCCACTTCCTCTCTAAAAAATCAATTTAAAAAAAAAAAGTAAAAACAAGATTCAACTATAAACTCTTTGTAGGACACATACTTTAAATGCAAACTTATAAATTGGTTGAAATTAAAAGAAGAGAAAAAAAATATATGATACAAGTGTAAGGAAGATGCAGTGCCTGTACAAACATTAGACAAAATATACAAAAATAATCTGACTTTGGGTGATGGGTATGAAACATAAGTGAATGATAAGATAATCTGGACATGTTTTCTTTGAATATATGTACCCTGATTTATTGATGTCACCCCATTAACATTAATAAATATTTATAAAAAAAAAGACCAAAATAAATTTTCTAGAGATAAGAGGATGTTACCTGACCAGGTGGTGGTGCTGTGGATAGAGCGTCAGACTGGGATGCGGAGGACCCAGGTTCGAGACCCCGAGGTTGCCAGCTTGAGCACGGGCTCATCTGGCTTGAGCAAAAAGCTCACCAGCTTGGACCCAAGGTCTCTGGCTCGAGCAAGGGGTTAATCATTCTGCTGAAGGCTCATGGTCAAGGCACATATGAGAAAGCAGTCAATGAACAACTAAGAAGTTGCAATGAAAAAAAAAGAGATGAGGATGTTTTAAAATAACCAATTCATCCAAAAAATATAACAAATTAAAAGTTATAAAGGTAATGATTTACAAATCCTTTTTTGGGTTAACTGGAATAAAAGTAAGAGGCAATTAGAGCTATGTCTACACAGAATATCATCACAATTTTAGTACTAATATTGATTAAGAGGTAATTTGTTTATATCAGGTAATATTAGGTATACCTTGAAAATGTATAACTTTCTCTTCTTCCTTATTCTATTCAATACTCATTTAATCATGCTTGCAAGTAAAATAAGTACTTTATGATTTCATTCATATATAGAATCTAATTAACAAAATGAACTAACAAACAAAATGGTTACAGACTCATACAGAGAGAGCAAGCTAACAACTGGGGGATGGAAGAGTGGTGGGTGAATCAAATATTGGGCAAAAGAACTGAATAGACCCTTCTCCAAAGAAGACATATAGATGGCCAATGGGCATATGAGAAAATGTTCAACATCACTAATCATTAGAGAAATACAAATTAAAACCACAATGAGATATCACCTCACATCTGTCAGAATGGTGCTCATTAACAAAACAACGCATAACAAGTGCTGGTGACAGTGTGAAGAAAAAGGAAGCCTCCTGCACTGCTGGTGGAAATGCAGACTGGTGCAGCCATTGTATATAACAATATGGAGATTCCCCCCAAAATTAAAGATCAAACTGCCTTTTGACCCAGCTATTCCACTTCTAGGAATATATCCTAAGAGTAACAAATCACTGATTCAAAAGAAGAAATGCAGCATTGTTTACAATAGCCAAGATCTGGAAACAACCCAAGTGTCCATCAGTAGATGAGTGGATTAAAAAGCTGTGGTAAATATACACAATGGGATACTATGTGGCCATGAAAAAGAAGGAAATCTTACCCTCTGCGATAACATAGATGGACCTGGAG
This sequence comes from Saccopteryx bilineata, assembly GCF_036850765.1. Lineage (NCBI taxonomy): Eukaryota > Metazoa > Chordata > Mammalia > Chiroptera > Emballonuridae > Saccopteryx > Saccopteryx bilineata. Next base: position 315,287,334 of record NC_089490.1, read on the forward strand.
TCTATTATGCTAAACAAAATAAGCCAGGCATAGAAAGAAAAATATTATATGACTTCACTCATATGAGGAATCCAATGAACAATGTGAACTGAGGAACGAAAGAGAGACAGAGAAGGGGTCAAAGAGTCCAGAGGGAAGGCGGGCAGAGGGAAAGGGGATGAGACGAGGGGATCAAAGAAAGAAAATACATTAGTGAAAATATATACACATAACACAGAAAGAGGGCAGGAGAGTAAATTATGGAGGAAAAGGAGGAAGGTGAGGGGAAGGGGAAATGAGGGTATCAAGGAGAACAACAGAGGGAGGAAGGGAGATATATTAAGGGTACACATTACTATGTAAACACAACAAATTAAAGTCAATTAAAAAAGAAAAAGCTCATTGACACAGACAACAGTGTGGAGATTGGAGTGAAGAAAGAGATATAGGAGAGCACTGGGGGGAATAAATGATAATGGACAAAGACTGGCTTGACTTGGGTTTGTGAATACACAATACAGTGTACAGAGAGGTACTATATGGTTCGGCACTTGAAACCTGTATAATGATTGTAACCAGTGCCATCCCAATAAAATTCAATTAAAAAAGGCATATTTCCAAAGATAAGTATATTTTTAAATGAATGTTGTATATACACACTTTACATGTCTTATATTAATTTTAGACTAAATCATATTGAATTATTTAGTTATTATATGGTAGTTGATTCTTAGGAAAGACTTCCTAATATTCTTTTTTATTTGATTGGAAGCTGTAAATATGTCAATACAACTAAAAACATATATGCACTTCACAAAAGAGACCAAAATACATGAACCAAAAACTGACAGAATTTGAGGAAGACACACAATTCAATAATAAACATTAGAGACGTCAGTGTCTATTTTCAGCAATGGATAGAACAAAAAAGAAGATAATCAAGAAAATAAAAGACTGAATAACATTGTAAGTCAACTAGACTTGGCCCTGGCCAGGGGGATCAGTGGACAAAGTATAATCCTGGTTCACTGAGGTTGCAGGTTCAATCCTGCATCAGGGTGCATGCGAGAATCAACCAATAAGTGCACAATTTACAACTAAGTTGAACAACTAGGTGATTCTTCTCTCTCTTCTTTCTGCCCCTTCTTCTCTCTAATTAGTTGAAAAAATAATTTTATTAAGAAATATTTGGCAACATATATATTAGAAAATCAATTAATATTTATACTATTAATGCATTAATAGTATATTAATGTAATTTTATTTTAATTACACATATTCTTCATAAGTGCACATGAAACATGGGGATTGTTGTCAGATTATGTAAATCTCAATAACTTTAAAAGGATTGACATTATACAAAGTGTATTTTCTCTGACCACAATGGAATGACATTAAAAATCAATAACAGGAAGAAATTTCACATATATTTAAAAATTTAAAACGTACTCAACTAATCAATGGATCACAGAAGAAATCAACAGAGAAATTAGACAACACTATTGAGATGAATGAAAATAAAACCTATATGATACAAAAACTTATAAGAAGTACCTAAAGCAGAACTAGTAGAAAATTTAAATATATAATTGCTTCAGCTTTTTTCTTAAATAATCAAATATAAATCCTACATTTCATTTAAAAAATAATATAGAAAAGAGCAAAAAAATCTAAAGTGACCAGAAGAAAGGAAATAATAAATATTACGGTTGAAACTAGTAAAATAAAGAATAGCATAAGAGAGAGAATGTCAATATAATAAGAAGCTGGTTCTTTGAAAAGATTAAAAAAAAAATGACCATCTTTTAGCTACACTGACAAGGAAAAAAAGGAGAGGTAATTCAAAGTACTAAAATTAGGACTTAACAAGAGAACATTATATACCTTACAGAAATCAAGTAGTATATAGGAATACTGTTAATAACCATATGCCAACAAATTGGATTATTTAGATGAAATGGACAAGTTTTGAAAAAGAAATAAGCTAATGAAACTGACCCAAAAATATAAAACCCGAATAGAGCTACAATAACTAATGATATAAATTTGTAATCTAATCTCCAATTTAAGAAAAGTACAGGATCACCTGACTTAGTTGGTGAGTTCTACCACTCAGTTAAGGGGAAAAAAAAGTTATCCTTTACAATCTTATCCAAAACCTGGAAGAGGTGAGACTTTTCAACTCATTTTATGACAGCAGCATTATACTGAAATTATAATCAAACAAATGCTTAACAAGAAAAGAAAATTGTAGACCAATTATTTATTTTGAATAAAAGCACAAAAACCCTCTAGGAACTACTAACAAACAAAATCCAGCAACATATAAAAGAGATTATATGCCAAATCGTGTGAAATTTTATCTCAGGAAAGTTAGCTTGATTTAACATAGAAAGTCAATGGATAGTGTTTGCTTGGGCAGCACATATACTAAAATTGGCAAGAAAATCAACTGATATAAAATGATAAATGAAAAATGGTAAGAACCACATTATCATTTCAACAGACATACAAAAAAATACTAAACTAAATCCAACACCTTTTAATTCTAAAAACATTATAAAATTAAGAATGAAGTCTACTTCCTCAACTTGATAAAGAACATAAAAATGAAAACTCAAGCAAATATCATACTTAATGGTGAAAGATTAAAATGCTTAATAATAGAAACAAGACAAGTATGTCAAACCTCTCACCTATTCTACTTAACTTTGTTCTGGAGGTTCTGGAGGACAATTAGTCAAGAAAATGATGTAAAGTGCATCCAGGTTAGAAAGGGAAAAATAAAGCTATCTCTCTCCACTAATAACACAGTTTTGTATAGAGATAACCCAGAGGAATCAACTAAAAAATATTAGAACTAATAAACCAGGACAGTGGGGTTTCAATGTCCAATAATAAACAAAAATTAATTGTATTATTGTGAACTAATAATAAATGTGAAATTGAACAATTATATTTACAATAGTATCAAACTTAATATACATCATATTAAATTGAATATAAAGATGTAAAACTTACACTCTAAAAATAACCATACATTTTTGAAAGAAATTACAGTAGACCTAAAAAATAGAAAGATAACACATGCTTATGAATAAGAAGAGTTAATACTGTTAAGACAGCAATACTTTCAAATTGATCTATATGTTCATCATAATCTTTATCAATATCTCAGATACCAGTTTATGGAAAATTTATAAGATGGTCTTAAACCTCAAATGAAAATTAAAGAAATTTATAATAGGCAAAATCATATTGAAAAAGACTAACTTTGGTTTTCTCATAATTCCTGATTTCAAAACTAACTGCAAAATTCCAGTAGTCAATATGGGTGTGACTGGCATAGGACAGACATTTATGTCCATCAGACAGAATTGTGCATTCAGAAGTAAATTCATACATTTATGTTCAACTTACTTTTGAAAAAGATCCCAGAATAATCCAGTGGAGAAAGAATAGTCCTTAAAATCAGTGGTGGTTGGACAATTGGATAGCCACATGCAAAGAATGTAGTTGATTCCCTTCATTACACCATACACAGAAATATACTAGACCTGTATCATAGACCTAACTATAAGTTAAAATCATTCACTCTTAGAGAAAAATATTGGAACAAATTTTTGTTAACCTGGGTTAGTCAAAATCTTCTTAGGTATGCCACAAATGCAGTAGCAACAAATAAAAAATATATAAAATGAACTTCATCAAAATTAAAAACATTTGTGCTTCAAAGAAAACCATCATAGAAATGAAAACACAACTCACAGAACGAGATAAAATGTTTGAAAATTTTTGAAAATCATGTATATGATGAGTGACTTGTATCCAAAATATAAATGGAACACTAACACATAAAAAATACATAATGGTGATGGATGGAAACTGATTTGTGGTAAGAATGAACACACAATACAGTATAAAGATGATGTGTAGTAAGATTGTTCAACTGAAACATGTATACTTTTGTTAACCAGTGTCATTCCAATAAATTCAATAGAAAATAAAATAAATGAACAAATGATTTGAATAGACATTCCTCCACAGAAGTTATACAAATCTTTTAAGAATCACATGAAAAGACATTCATCAGTATTAACATCAGGAAAAGTTCAGTCAAAACCATAGTGAAATACCAGTTTATACTAACTGGAATGGCTATAATTTTAAAAATACATGTAATGCAAATTGTTACCAAGAAATCAGAGAAATGTGGAGAAATTAGAACACTTACATTGCTGGTAGATATGTAAAATGGTATAGCCACTTTGAAAAACTGGTAGTCTTTTAAAAAGTTAAGCATAGGGTTAACCACATAACCTAACAATTCTACCTCTAGGTATGTACTCAAGAGAACTGAAACATATATCCACATAATAACTTGTACATGACTCTTCATTGCAGAAGTATTCATAATAGCCAGAGTGTGGAAGCAATTCAAATGTCCAAATTTGTTGTTTTTCCACAGAATGGCATTTTATTCAGCTATTCAAAGGAATTAGGCACTGATAACTACAATATAAATTAATCTTGCAAACATTATTCTGAGTGAAAGAAGTCAGTCACCTTGATCACTTATTGCATGATTCCATCTATGTATATTATCCAGAAAAATGAAATATAAGAGCAAAAAATCAATTAATGTTTTTCTGGAGCAGAAGAGTTTGAGGGAAAATGGAGATGGACTGTTAATAAATACACTCATGGTTTCCTTGTTGGGTGATATGTGTTCTAAAACTGATTGTAATTATGGTTGCAAATTCCTGCAAATGTATTAAAATCATTGGATTATACATTTTCAATAGGTACACTTATTTGTATGTTATGTGAATTGTATTTTAATTAAACTATTATATCAACAAATTACTGGACTATATACTTTTTATCACCTTTCCATAGATTCTACATTGGCAGTAAGAACATCAGGGTTAAACAACTGACTAACATGTTAGGGGGTTAGATATACCTCAGTTATTGCTGAATTCTGAGCTGAATGGCATCCTCAGATTTATCTCCTGCCTCTATTTGCTCTGGTCTGTTCATTACTCAGGCTCCACATATTCTCTCTCCCTTCCCAACTCTTCTAATAATCTCCATCCCCAAATCCAAGCTTCATGTTTTTTTCTGCAGCTGAAGAAATTTCAGGTTACAAAGACAAGAGAGCTTCAGTGTCTCAATATTTCCAGGAAAACTCAGGAAGCTGAATTTAAAGACCAGTTTAGTTCAAGAGATTAGCCTCTCATTCTGAACCAATCACAATGGCAAGGAGAATGGAGAAATGTGTTGATTCAGTTAGGCCTATCTAACATGTCAATTGCCTCTGAAAAATCCCTGTAGCTAGGGGGAATAGATAATATAGATTGACTTCAGCCAATTAGGTGCAATTTCTTTCAGACCAGATGGCTGAGAATGGGGACAGAATGGTTCTCCACAGGTTTGTAGTAGATAACAGATCCACTAAAGCTAAACAGGTATTAGCCAAGCAAATGGAGAAGAAGAAATAAAATTTAAAAATTCAACAGTCTATTAATACTTTATGCATGTCCTGGTCAAGTATGTTAACTTGTTCATGTTTTCTCCTAAGAAATACTGTTTGTAAAGAATTGCAAAAATGAAAATGAAGTGTTCATATTTGTATTTCAGACAATTTATTTTGGCTTCAGTGATTAATCAATTTATTTTAACTACTAGATTTCTAGCTTCCCTTAGAGCATCTCATTGTTCCCATCCACACACAGAACTCTTTTAAACCCTCTAACTAATTTATAATAACCTATAAATCTCTGATAATAGAGGCTGAGATCAGGCTAGAGACTGAGAAGAAGCCATACCAGGGAGAAAAAGAGTAACTTGCTTGGTTAATCAGGGGCCATCTATATTTTCAAAGGTGCCTTATTGAAATAGAGCATCTTTTTTTTTTTCACACAGTACAACCATTTTATTGATCATTTACTAAAATCTAGATATTGTGCAATTTTCTGTTAGGATACGAAGATAAATAAAACTATTCCCAGCTTTAGTGTACTGAGAGGAGAAAAAGACATGGATTTATATATTTTAGCCTGTAAAACTACCAGTGGAATTCCCCCCCCCCATGGGATCAAGATCTAAACTTGTTTATAGCTGTTTTCTAATACCTAGAACATTTCTGGGCACATAGCAGTCATTCAGCAATTACCTATAATGAATGGATGAAAAGATCATCTAAACTTGATGCCATGATAGTTTAGAGATGATCATTTCAGACTGTGGAGGTGATGGAAACCAAGAATAATTTTTGAAAGATAGGTTGTATTGTAAGAGAGAGGGTAATTGAAGAATGCATGAGTGACTTCCAGGAAGAAGTACCAATAAAACCAAATCAAGGACAAGGTGGAAGAAACAGAAAAGAATATCTAATAAACTAGTCAAAATTGTCTCAATTTGAATAGATATAAAATAGTACAGAAAGGGTTATAGAAGCCAAATGGTGGGTTTTTTTGTTTGGTTTGGTATTGTTTTGTTTTGTTTTTTTTGCATTGATAATGGTAAGTATTTGCTTCCTGGTTAAAGAGTTTGAAAAGCTTAAATAAAAGATAAGCATGAATAGGGTAAAAGAGTATATTTCTGGATTTGTTTTATCCGGTGGGGCAGTGGGAGAAGGAGATTCGGCATTAGGAATAAGAAACAGAATCAATGACCTTAGTTGGCCCAAAAGAATCATAACCTACAGGTAGTGTATAATGTTCTCATTAAACTACAGGATTTTGCCCTAATGAAAATCAATAATAATTGTTATTTTCCTAAACATGCCTTACAAATATATTTTCTTATTCCATTAAGTTCTCTAATAAATAACCATCACAAATAAAATTATAAAAATGAATGATACAGGACCTTTTTTTCAATATTTGAATAATATATTAACAAGTAAAAAAAACATTTCTAAGGAAGAAAATATTATATTTTCTCCAGGAAGAATGAGCTGAAGCATTGTCTTTTTACTTCAAATATTCATATTTTATTTTTACTTAATTATTAAATATTTTATTAAATTATTTAAAGCAGGTTATGATAATTTTAAAGCTACTGCTATATAACTTAAATAACTAAAAGGCTTTTGTTATTTATGCTGATTATAAGTAGATGTTGCCATTTTTAAATAACCAATTTAATCATATTTTTTATTAATTTTGCTCCTTGTTATCTGAAGCACTGACATTGAAGACAGCCATGCTTTAGGGGTTTAGTCTGTTGCTATAAATTAAAAAATAATCAATAGCTGATTACAAAAAAGTCAGAGACTTGTTTATCAAGTATTGAATAGATTTTACAATCAGCATCTAAGAGTAAGGATTTCTGGAATTTTTATTTTATAAAGCTCTCTAATTTCTTAAAACTAAAGTCTTAGAATTATATCAAAAGTATCAGTAATTTTTACTGTGAAAATACACTAAATTAAAAATATTTTAGGCTACTTTATTTAGGGGAGAGCAACAGCCAGGTGAACCTAGTGTTAGGTAAAATAAAAATGAGAAAATAAAGGACTTTATTCTCTCTGTTGAAAATAACAGAAGAAATTTTTATGTGCTACCTTTTTTCAAACATTTACTGTAGAAAATTTTCCTTGTGCATACTTTCTCTTCTCTTTGAAATGTATATAAATTCTCATGAAACTTAGGTAAGTCTTTTGCCAGCTTTATGAACCAGAAAAACCTTGGTTAAGGACATATGAGCCATCTATTTGAATAAAAATATTAAAGAAAGTAGAGCTCATATTTTTCTGTGGGAAGATAAGAGGGTAACTTCCCGGGTACTTTGCTCCATTTTGCAAAGCTTCTCTTTTATCATAAAGGTATTACCTTTGTTTTTGTTTTGTTTTCTTGTGGATAAAGCTAATAAGCTAACAAAAATGGTCACTCTGATTACTAGGTAAAGTTATCAAAAGTGTGTATGTAAAAAGGTGCAGTCAAATCCTCTTACTTGAGGAATAATTATTTATTTTATCTTAGACATGTGGGTTGTATCTGCTTGGCTATATTAGGGAGGAGATTCCTTTCTGTCTTTGTAACTCCTTAGCAACTCATCTGTGATGCATATTACATTCTGATTTAATTTTTATTCAATAATAGAAGTGCATTCTTTTTCTACTGCCTGTGTGGATAGAATATCTGTGTTGGGAAAAGATTTTGTTTTTTTATTATGTTTCCCCAACACTTGCAAACCTAATGCCTTCTCAAATGACGTGCAACATGGTTGTGTGAAACATATCAGAGTAAGGAAAGGCCAATGGTAAATTAGAATGTGCATACCCCTGTTAATGGCATGATGATTCAATTTTTTTAATTATTTTATTTTATTTATTCATTTTAGAGAGGAGAGAGAGAGGGAGAGAGAGAGAGAAGAGAGAGAGACAGGGGGGAGGAGCTGGAAGCATCAACTCCCATATGTACCTTGACCAGGCAAGCCCAGGATTTCCAACCGGCAACCTCAGCATTTCCAGGTCGATGCTTTATCCACTGCGCCACCATAGGTCAGGCCATGATGATTCAATTTTTTAAGCACTAGTTATGGATTGGCAGTTTGCAGCTCTGCTTTATATATTATTTGTGTTCTTGAAAAAAAGCATACTTAAGTATTGTTAAAAACAAAATAGGCTCAAAACAGAATCACTTATGCTAACCTCCATGTCACCAAACCAAGATTTAATTTTACATTTACAGCTCTCCCTGAAACAGAATCTTAAACCAGTCAATGAGGAATCTATCAGCACTAGTTAGGTAATCTGCCTGGTGGACTCTTGTCATTTCCTAAAAAAAAAAAAAGTAACTTTCAGTAACCAATATGCTCTTTTCCTGGTACAACTTTCTTGTTCCCACTCACTTCTCTGTATAAAAAAAACATCTTTCATTCTTATAAGCGCTTTTCTATGTGGTAGAGTAGATACTACCTGATTTGAATCTCCTTTTGTTCAAATAAACTCTTAAAATTTTTAACATTACCCAATTTATATTTTAAGAGTTCTTGTGTCAGAAGATTAAACTGAAGAAGACCTGACAACCCCCAGAATCAACCAGCAACCAGGAAAGCTACCTATTAAGCTCCTTGAGCTCATTGCTTTCTCACTGCCTCTGGAGGTTGTGACTAAATTCCCTTCAGATCCAAGATCCCCAGATTCGTATTATAAATTTTAAGACTTAATCTTGAATTGTAATGGCTACAATTGAAAAATTTCAACATGACGTTTATTCACTTATGAGGTACCTTAGAGAAAACAGGGTCTCAACCAAGCACTCACAATAAAGATAGAGAGAAAATTATTTTTTCACTCTATAGTTACTGTTCACAAGGATGAAACACGCTTCAACACCCATGTTACTCCAAAGCCTACAGGTAAGATCCTGGGAAAACTAACAGAAGCTGGCCAAAGATGAGAATTCTTACCAAATTCAGCTCTCCCAGAACTCTACTTGTGGTGCCTGGTAGAATAGAAATTAAAATTTCACGTTGTTTCTACCGTTCCAAATTTAGATTTGCAGGAAAAAAAAAAAAGAGTAAGAATTAGATCTTTAAGTTGTGACTCATGAATTTGCTTTATGTTTGGCTCATTTGTGTCCTGTGAACTTGGCTTGGCAATCATCAGGTTTTGAATCCCCAAAATATAGCCAGAAAGAATGTGGATTTCTCTATTTGCATCTAGGGTCCTACTGATTGCTGCTAGTCTCTCAGGGGTATTTTCTGAGTCTTTCTGTTGATTACCTTTGGGAGTACCTCTTAATCTTGGGAAATTGGTATTATTTACACCCTCTTTGGGGATATCTTTTGCATCCAAGATGTTGCTCAATAAAGGCAGGAGTGTTTTACTCTTTGTTCCAGCTGGACCATAACAAGATATAGAAAATAATTTTTTAAGTAACTCAGTGGTTAAAAGTTGGCCAAATTGGAAGCTGATATTCAAAGTCTGATAGAAATTGCTTTAAAATTTTTCAGGTCTTTTTCCAGAAACTAAAATGAAATTATGTAATGAGAGGGAAAGAAAACTATTCAGAAGCCTCTGCAAAAGAATTACTAAAACATTCCAAATACACACAGCTCCAAATCTAAAACAGAGGAAGCTTTTGATTTCCATCGAGGTTGAAGATTTTCTCCCCAATATAAAGAAGCAAATTAAAAATTGAAGATCATTTAGATGGATGTGTTGGGTAGCCTGTTGATATCATTCAGGTTGCAACCCATTTCTCTGAGGCATTATAAACAACTTTACCTGTCTTACAAATCTGGTCTTTACAAGAAGAGAAATTTAGCTCTAGACACAATTCAAAGCTTACCTGACCCTTTACCAATCTCCAGTCTTTATCTATTCACCTCAAAAGGCTTGCAGATACTGAAAAATATCTGCATATAGAATACAAAGCCCATTTTACATTCTTTTTCTGTGTCTTCTGAGATATAAGTCTTCCACCTGGTTTTCTCTAGAAACCGAGGAAATTCCTACAAGGAGAAAAAAAAGGCTATTTTGAAAACTAAAACTAGTCCTTTAAAAATCTTAAAAGTCTCTTCCACAAATATTAGTAAAAAGCTTTAGTCACCTGCACAGGTAAATTTAACTTACTTCATTGGCCAAAAGAATAATTTGGATATTTCTAAATTTGCCAATCAACAGAATGCTAGCTTTTACAGAAAATCCACATTAACTTCTTAGTTTTCACTAGGGATAAAGAACTCTCGTAAAATATTAGAATTTCCTTTACTCTTTCCTGATTGCTGCAGTAAAAGTGGTCATCCTTTTCTTGTTTCTAATTTTAAAGTAAAAGTTGTCAGCTTTTCATTGTTGGGTGTGATGTTAGCTGTGAGTCTGTCATATATAGCTTTTATTATGTTGTAGTATGTTCCCATTATACTTTGCTGAGGTATTTCTTTGATCACAAGTGAATGTTGGGTTTTGTCAAGTTTTTTTTTTCTGTGTCTATGAAATTTTACAATATTTATCCTATGAAGCCATTGATCCAGAACTTTTGATTATTGAGAGTTTGGTGATTACCGATTCAATTTTTTTAGTAGTTTTCTTTTTGTTCATATTTTCTGTTTCTTTCTGACTAAGCTAACAAAAACTAAATTGCATTTTTAGTAAAAATTGTAGAGTACACAAATACACTATACTCTTAGTAAAAGAGGCGAACACTGCTCTTAAAGATCCATACTGCCAGGTAAGATTACTCAGCCGTAAGTATTACAGCCACTGCATTGGATTTGATTTCTAATGTTAACACAGTTTCATATAACAAAACACTTAAACTGCTTAATAGAAATCAATTCATGTCTTAATAAAAAGATAGACAGTGGGCTTCAAGCAAGAAAAGACAAGAAAATAAACTACTAAGAAAGTACATGAAGGATAATGATAGGCAGACTTTCAAACTTTGAAATTAACATATAAGTAATCAGAAGATAAATATACTTGTGAAGTAGTTTTATTTTAAGGAAAAGATGTTTCATATAAATCACAGTGGCAATTCAGAAAAAGGATGATACATGATGCCCAGTTGGTTTTATCTAAAAATGAAAAGCTGTATTAACCTTACTAACAGAATAAAGAAAAAAACACCTTATGGTCATTTGACAAAATTCAATACCTACTCCTAAAAACAACTTTTCACAGACTGTGAATACATGGAACTTCTTCAACCTAATAAGGTCATCTTAAGAAAAAAAGCTATAGTTCATATCATACTTAATGGTGTAATATTGAACTCTTTCCTGATAATATCAGAAGCAAGTCAAATGTTCCAATTCTCATCACTTCTATTCAACAGTGTACTAGAGTTTTGTTTATGTAAAAAAATCCTAAGGTATCTAAAAGTATATATTAGACTGAATAAATAGATTCAGCAAGGTCTTAAAATCCAAGGTTAATATGTAAAAACCAAATTTTTAAATATATTAGCAGCAAATATTTTAAAAATAAAATTATAAAATTCACTTGCAATAGCATTAGGAGATATAAATTGTTCAGACCTTTTTATTTATAATGTTTATGGACATTCAGTTATGGTAGTTGATATTCATTTGTGCTCTGGGCAATATTTTATACATGGTTTAATTTAATTTTTAAAACAACTTTTGAGATAGATTACCTTTTTATATATTACTTGTCCAAATGCACAACTAAAAACAAAGACAGCGAAAGAGTTCAGCTCTGAGTTAAGGGACCGTAAATCCATCTTGTTTCTATTATATATACTTTGGGAAAAGATATACAGTAAATATTAATTCATTAATGTCCTAATGAATCATTTTTTCATAGATATCAATAGACCTAAAGTTGCTTTGGAGTAATGTGTATACTTTAAAGTATTTTTATTCATTATAACAAAATGTTATAGGATAAGAGAGAGAGTTTTACATATGGAAGAAGTAAAACATTTAAAAATAAGAAAATGATAATAATCGCTATAAAAATTGACACTCTTATTTACAGTGGCCAAGACATAAAAACAACCAAAATGCGCCTTGATAGAGGACTGGATAAATGATGATGTGGTGCATATAGACAACATGGATGGGTTTTGATAACATTATACTAAGTGAAATATGCAAATCAGAAAAATCTAAGAGCTTTATATCCCACAAAGGTGGGATATAAAAATGAGACTTATGGGCATAGATAAAATTGAAGTTGTTACCAGGAAGAGGGAGTTGGAGGAGGAAGGGTTTGGAGAAGGGGAATAAAAAGGGACAAATGGACAATAACAGAAAATGATTTGACTTTTGGTGATGTATATGCAATATAATCAACAATTCAAATGCTATAGAAATGTTTACCTGAAACCATGTACATTAACTGATCAATGTCACCTCATTAAATTTAATTTTCAAAATTAAAAAAAATACTATATTGCCATCTTGGCAATTCCAGTTACTGCTTTGATAATTTATCATAAGGACTCACTTGATTCAACATAAAAGTTTTACTTGGCCCTGGCTAGTGGCTCAGTGAATAGAGAGTCAGCCAGTATATCGATGTTTAGGGTTCCATTCCCAATCAGGGAATACAGAAGAGAGCATCTGCTTCCCCACTTATCACCTCCCCCTTGTTTATCTCTCTCCTCTCTTCCTCTCCTGCAGCCATGGCTCAACTGGTTTGAGTACATTGGCCCCAGGAGCTGAGGATGGTGCCATGGAGCCTCCACTTTAGATGCTAAAAATTGCTCAGTTGCAAGCATGGCCCCAGAGAAGGAGAGCATCAACCCCATACAAAGGGTCCTCGGGTGGATTCCAGTCAGGATGCATGCAGGAATCTATCTCTCTATCTCCCCTCCTTTCTCTTGGAAAAAAAGAAAAAAAAGTTATACTTATGGCTAGGATTTGTTATAGAAAACCACACAGAGCAAGAACAGTAGGGAAACAAAAGCTATTCATAGGTGAAACCTAGAAAGGTTACTTATAGGATTTCTTATTCTTCTAAATGGATTGCACGAAGACTTCTTCCTTCTTTAGTTATGAACTGCAGGGACACATGACAGACATATTTTTTTCTGGAAAACATTCAAAGCTGGTTGGTTACCAGCCTACTGCATGACCAGGCATGGTGTGAACCTCAAACTAGGCACCAGGTGTATATCATGAATTTAATGTTTATTTTCAACATGCATACAATCTCCTTCATCTGGACCCACTGCTTCCTGGTATATAGAATAAATAACCTCATTACCCAGTAAATATGTAAACACTCATACCTTATTTCTCCATGTTGATAAAATGTCATCACCAAGGCTGTAGCGATAAATAAGAACTGAATGATTTGATACATTGATATTACATAAGATGATGTATAGGAAGAATGGTGATAAGACTTTTGCTTAAGATTCTGATAAATGCCTTTCTTAAAAAGAAAGAAATGTCAGCAAAGGACAGATCAGGCTAATAGACCAGCCTGCCTAGGATTCAAAGTTCATGAGATAACTTTTAATGTGGTTTTAATAAATCAGCAATATCAAAATAAGGAAACAACTGTCTATAATAGACCTATGTTTACCAAGGATCAAGATCTTGGGATATAAGCTGAGGTCTTAGAGCAGAACATATAAATCTGAATTCCTCCAAATTGTGCATTTTGGGGAATTTCTTAACACTGATTTGTAGGTAGATAGATAAATAGATAGATGATAGATGATAGATAGATAGATAGATAGATAGATAGATAGATAGATAGATAGATAGATGATAGGTAGATAGATGATAGATAGATGATAGATAGATAGATAGATAGATAGATAGATGATAGAGAGATAGATAGATAGATGATAGATAAATGATAGATAGATAGATAGATAGAAAGATAGATGATAGATAGATAGATAGATAGATGATAGATTATGTAGACTAGCTTTTGAACTTCTGATAAAAATAAACGTGTAGCATATTTCTGTCTTGTAAGCTTTAAAAGATTTTATATCTATATCTGGTGCATACTTATACACCCTGCTCTAGCTCAATACACACAACATATATTTGGTAAATTAGTGCATTCTGAGTAAATAAATAAGCAGATATGTATAATATATATACTTAACCAAATAAGTTTGATTTTGTACATGAAAGTATAAATAGCTTTTTAAATCTTTATTAGTATTACCCAAAAGGATATACTTTGTATTGTCCTTAGATAAACATTCAGTTTCTGCTATAGGGAGTGTTATAATCACAAACCACCATTTGGGGAAAAGAAAAAATGTTACACTGCAGACTTTATTTAATGAGCGACAGCTGCAGAGAACCAAGTCCACAACTGTGTTCAAGAAGAGTAAAAATGTAGAAGTAGGACTCTGATACCATGTGAAAAATTTGTTGCTAAAAACAAAACTGAGATGAAAACATAGAATAGAAATTCTTAAAGAAAGCATGTATCATTACACTTCATATTTACTGAGTATTGTATATGAATTTAGCACTTGAGTAGTCTAATCAATTCAAGTTGTTGGTTTGAATTAAATTGATTTTATTCACTAGTCAATTAGTCATGGTCTGATGAGAAAAGATACTATTCTACTTTGAATATAAGCACATATATAAGAAAAATAGCTCTTATTTCAAATAGTTAATATGCTTAGTTAGTAAAGATAATACAAAATAATGAGAAAACAAAATAAAACATCAACAAAATAACTCTTCCAAAGTGCTTCATGAAGGATATAAATATAATAAAATAAAATATAAAGAACTCAATATTTTAATTAGAAACAATTACAAAACATAAATGACAATATCACATGGGTCAAAATCGTTAATGTATGCATAAATATTTATTCAGCACCCAATATTAGCAAGGCATAATGATAGGTTCTGTGAAGAATACAAAGAATATGTTATGGTCCCTATTTTCAAAGAGCTTCCATTATAGTCAGTAAAGAAGAGAAATATGTGTAATTGTAATATATGCACACTATAAAAATATAAGAAATCAATAGAGATTTAAAAGATTTTAGAAAAGAAAGTCATTTCTGGAAAGATGTAATATTTTATAGAGATGATAGCGTTGGAGTATAGTTTTAAAGAGCTACCATATTCGTTCATTTAGCAGATGTTTATGGAATGTCAGTTTTGCATCAAATAAATAAAACTAATTTTCTGTAATCTCTGAGTCCATAATTCATTAGAAAATAATTAAATATTTTTTTTCAAGGTCATTATGTTTCCAAAGGGCAGATAAGATTTAAATTCAGGCATCCTTGACTCCAGATCTCCAACTTTTAATCACTGCTAATAAAAGTTATGCTAATGGTTGAGAGAGAGTATATGAGGACACAGGAGAGAGAGCATTATTATTTCTGGAAAAGGCAGAAAGTAAATTTCCCAAGACACTATTTTGCATATAATCTGAAATTAATAGTTCATATATAAAATATCCAGGAATAATTTTTAAAATAGATATTGAGAGTCAACTTTCTGGTTTTGAATGTAGAACTGTGTTTCTCATTCAATGAGTTGATCTCATGTGGTGTTTGACAAGGCTGAATGGAGACAAGATTGGTGGATCATCAAGAGAAAATAATGAAGGAAAACTAATATTGAAGAGATTAGTAGAAGTGAGGGACCCGACAGCAAGAGAATGAAAACCAATAGAGAGAGGTACTAACTACTCCGGGATAACATTTACAGAAAGGATAATAAGCAATAAAAAATGCTGCACAAAGTTTACTGAGTTCAGGACAGAAAGGTATTTGTTTTGGACTTTAGGTAAGTATTGATGCTTTTAGTGAAAGCAAGTTTGATAAAAAGCAAAGTTATATTTTTAAATTATCTATTACAATGAAAAAACTACATTACAATTTAGTAGTTTAAATCAACCATTTTATTTTTCTATGATCTTGGGGTTCAGTAATCAAGAAAATATTCAACTGGATGACTGCCTCCAATATGCTCACCAAGTGTTAGCTGGGGGACCCAGGCCCAGAAAATCCACTTCTAAGATGGCTTATTTGTATATATGTTTGGTTACTCAGTGTGCTTTGATACTCCTCTCTCTTTCTCTTTCTCTTTTTCTTTCTCTCTCTCTTTCTACTCTTTTATTTCCCCATGATCTCCTAGAAAGATATTTTAGAAGTTTTTCAAAAAAATTTTAAAGTTTACATAATCCCTGTAGTAATTATTGAATGTCTGCATTCCCAAGGTAGAACTTTTCTAGAGTATTGAGTGCCAGGGGAGGGTCATGCTGGGAGATAGTGGGATCATCTTTTCAGATGTATGTATTCTATGGCAGACTAGGCAAGATCTCCTTGCAGGACTCTCTTCAGCTCTACAGAATGACTCCTGAGATGGAAGGAAAGTTGGGTAAGAGAAGGGAAGGCTTCTGTGAAAACATGGGCACACAATATTTGATTCATAAAGTCTCATCAACATTATTTATTTTTACTATCTAGTTTCTTCTAGCATCTGCTGTTACATTCATTTTTCCTAAAAGATAACAAATAAATATATAGAAAAACTATTAGAAATATGGGGGAGGACAGAGAATAAATCCTTGTCAAATAAAATCTTACTCTAAACATTCTCTTATAAAAAATTTAATTTTAGTACTTATGTATCAGTTTTTATTTTATTTCACCTATTAGTTGATTTACAATGATGTGTTAGTTATGTTCATCTCTATCCTAACTAATGTCTTTTTTTTTTCTTTTTTTTTTTTTTTGGTATTTTTCTGAAGCTGGAAATGGGGAGAGACAGTCAGACAGACTCCCGCATGCGCCCGACCGGGATCCACCCGGCACGCCCACCAGGGGCGACGCTCTGCCCACCAGGGGGCGATGCTCTGCCGCTCCGGGGTGTCGCTTTGCCCCGACCAGAGCCATTCTAGCACCTGGGGCAGAGGCCAAGGAGCCATCCCAAGTGCCCGGGCCATCTTTGCTCCAATGGAGTCTTGGCTGTGGGAGGGGAAGAGAGAGACAGAGAGGAAGGAGGGGGGGTAGAGAAGCAAATGGGCGCTTCTCCTATGTGCCCTGGCCAGGAATCGAACCCGGGTCCCCCGCACGCCAGGCCGACACTCTACCGCTGAGCCAACTGGTCAGGGCCCTAATGTCTTATTTTAACATTGCTTATCCTCATATAAAATAATAAAACACTAGCCTTCTATAAGATTTATAAAAGTTGCATATATGTGCATATATAATATAAATATAATATATTAACATAATATTGTATATTATAGTATAGTGCATGAATATAATTTACATTAATCATATCTTATTTACATTAATATTTTATTTTTGTTGACATTAAATATAATACATATTATATATGTACATATGTGTTAGATTGACAAAATTTGATTTTGGCCAGTGACTCACAAGATGCTTGGGATATAATGGATATTCAATACATTTCTGTTGAATGAATAAGTGAATGAATGGTTTTTCAAAAAACTTTAATTACTCTGTAGCTTCTGAGAAAGTTTTGAGAAAGAAAAATCAAGTGGTGTTTAATATAAACATCAATCAAAAAACTCTCTTTGGAGACTTCATCTATTAAAAAGAAAGAAAATGACATCTACAGCAGTGTGTGAGGGAGGGTAATTATTATTCTGACATCAAAGTTAGCAAGGTTTCCAGAATATTTTACTTATCTTTATTGCTTCCTATTGCTATCATACACACACACACACACACACACACACACACTCCCTAAATTCCACCTTAAAATTGGAGCTCATTTTGGGATACTGATCTTCAAGTTGGCTACCAAATACATAAAAAAAATGTATTTTGGGGTTTTTAAATTGGCTCTGAACCTACATCGGTTGGTTCTGAGGCAGGGACTGATAATGGAAGTTCCTTTTAAGACTATCATGATGTAATGTTATTTCAATTCTCTTCCCTTGACTTCACCACTAAAACGTACAGAAGGTAAAAGGAATTTAATCCCTTTAAGAAGTCGGGCCCCAGTTTCTCCAAACCTGCACCAAAGGAAGGCCACTCATTAGCTTTAAATGACTCAGTGATGCTTCTAGCTTCTTCCCAGGGGCTTCAAAATGTCATTCATTAGGAGTATAAAGGTGTTTGAAATCAACACTCCTTTAGCCTATGAAAATTGTACAGTAACATTAAACAAGTAGTTGTAGAGTACAGTAGAAATTACCTTTATTTTTTTCACACATATCTTTTATATCTACTCAGGACTATGGAAGGTTCCCCAGTTTCTCTGAAATCTTTTAGACATTAAAATGTACTAAAGTTACATTTTGTTTTAAGTCCCATTTTAGTTATTAAAATATCCATCTTTTGTAGTAACCATGAGTTCTTTATCACCTTGGATGTCTCACCTTTCTTTAAAATAGTGCTTTTCACCTTGTGAGTCACTCAGGATTCCTTCTTCATGTGCCAGCGTTATGGTGGCTCAGCTTGGTTTTTACTGTGGCCCCTTTAATTATTCATTGGCACTCTCCATTCCTGGAAACTTTCTTACTGATCCTTTGTGTATTGTTTACTGTCTACATACGTTAAACAGCTGTCAATTTTGACTTTACTTTTCTTACTATAAAGAAAATACATTTTCTCCTCTTTTTTGTTGGATCCCCTGTTTCCTGGAACCCAGAAAGTTTAGTCTTATTTTGATTGGCTTATCTGAAATAGAATGCATCCAGGCATCCCCAAACTACAGCCCGCGGGCCTCATGTGGCCACCTGAAACCATTTATACAGCTCCCGCCGCACTTTCGGAAAGGGGCACCTCTTTCACTGGTGGTCAGTGAGAGGAGCACTGTATGTGGCGGCCCCCCAACGGTCTGAGGGACAGTGAACTGGCCCCCTGTGTAAAAAGTTTGGGGACCCCTGGATGTATCTATGTAAACATATCCATTCTTCACTCATACTGGATTGTTATCACATAAAATTTCTCGGGGCTCAGAGACCATTTGAAGGGGCAGACAACTCTATCCTGATATCAAGAGTTTTATTAAGGGAGCTTACATACCGCCAGCTCTTAGATGGTGGCCAATCATCGTGGATATCCTTCTTGCTGAGTGGTAGGCTTAAGGAATTGAACATGATAGGGTAAAACAGATAGGAGTTCTGGGATATGAGCCATCCCAGACAAAAGGAAAATGCCTTACATTCTTGCCCATGCCAGGACAATGGCCTGTTTCAGTAACCATCACAAATCAGCAGGCTATGGGGCACAGGCGAGGGATCAATCAGTCTGGGACTGGGGGAATGATGGAGATTTACCAGAAGTAACCTCTGCTTTGGCCAGAATCTAGCTGGTGGGTCTGGCAGTGAGTGATCAGACAGTGGTTACTACATGGAAAGTTCTTTCCTCCATAATTGTGATCCAGGTTCAGTACAGGGTTCTGCATTTGGAAACTAAGTCACACTATGTGTTACCTGTCTATTAGATTTTTTTACAAGTTGCTATGAGTGGTCTGTGTATGTCTGTGCATGTGCATGTGAGTATGGGTGAGTGATTGTATCCTGTAAGTCATTTTATGATCTTTTTTTATTCCTACGTGATATTCTAAAATTTTCTTTTTATATGCCTTAATCATTTTTTACTTACTATAGAGGACACTTAGTGGCAACTTCAATTTGAAAACTCATATTCCAGCAAATTTTTTTATATCATCTTTAAAAGTTTTTCACCTATCATTTTTTTTCTCTTTCTGTGTCTGTTTTTAGACAGATGTGAAATCCCCTAGATTGATACTCTGATTTCTTAGTTTCTCTCTTATTTCCTATGTGTGAGTTTGCTTTATAATTTAAGTGTGTCTGAGACTGACAACATCAGTGTCATAGGCAAGCTTGTTAGGAATGCAAAATTTCAGGCCCCACCCCAGATATACTGAATCAGAATTTGCATTTGTCAAATTCCCCAAGTGACTTGTATGCACATTAAGATTTGAAAAGTACTGCTCTAAATAAAACAATTGTGAATTGGTGCTTCAATCATTATGTGGAATTTAAAATTTTTTGGCACTGGCCAGTTGGCTCAGTGGTAGAGCATCACCAGATGGGTGGCTGTCTCAGGTTCGATTCCTGGTCTCTTTCTCTCTCTCTCTCTCTCTTCCTCTCCTGTAACCATGGCTCGATTGGCTTGAGCAGGTTAGCCTCTGGAACTGAGGATAGCTCTGTGGAGTCTCACCTTAGGTGCTAAAAGTAACTCAGTTGCTGAGAAACAGCCCAAGATAGATCATCTTCCATACGGGGCTTTCTGGGTGGGTCTGGTTGAGGTGCATGTGAAAGTCTGTCTATCTCCTCTCCTTTCATTTGGAAAAGAAAAAAAAAAAACAAAAACAAAAAAATAAAATAAAATTTCTGCAGCCATGTTTTCTTTGTCACTGTTTTTCTCTGTTCTCTGAATATTACATTTTTAATAGCATTCTTCCCTTGTTTTGCAAATAAAACATCTTATTTTATCACTCTGATAATATAATTATATGTTAAGAAGGTTTTGCCCCTACTCTTGCATGGTCTTTGCTTCTCAATGTTTCATTTGTTTTGGACCCTGTTTTTCATGTTTAGAATGGTTTTAAATTTTTTTTTCACTGTTCATTTTTAAAGTGGGATGGTAAAAAGCTGAGTGGCACTTCACATGTGTTTTGCGTTTGCTGAAATGGAGATGAGGTGAGTGCCCGGTGTTACTGTATCAGTATATGAAGATTTTGTATTTTATTTATTTTTTCTTCTCTTAGATTAGACCATAAATCAAATCTGGCTCATGGTATGTTTTTTAAATAGTGTTTTATTAAAATATGATCAAATTTGTTTATGAATTATCTGTGGCAGCTTCTACATTACAGTAGTAAAGTCGAGTATTTCCAAAGAGACTAAAATATTTGTTATTCATGCCTTTGCAGAAAAACTTTATCAATCCTTACTCTAAATCCTTATGTGGATGTTACCCCTAATCACCCTGTTCTACGAGGCCTGTCTGAATCTTTGCACATAGTCCCACTTCTAGAAAAATTAGCATCTCCATCACTGTACTGTCCCTTTTAAAAAATTGTATGTGTGTCTGTGTGTATATTCGTTGTTCAACTAGATCCTTAGTAATTGAATAAGATACATGAACTCTGGCTTAATTTATTTCCAAGTTATCTAGAGGCATATTTCTTTTACTTTTAATTTATTTTTTATTCATACAAATAATTTATAACTTTGGAGGCATATGATAGGTTTTTGGAAAAGGACATTAGACACTTTCTTTAGCTATTTGGTCCAAAACAGTTTGTATAGTTGATGACTTTAGAATGTTAACACCAGCTATATGAAACACATCTAGTTTAGTAAAATGGCGTAATTATGTCCTTGCTAGACAAATAGAAACATCTGTCATGTCTGTGCATCTTATTAAATGCTAAGTAAGCCTGACCTGTGGTGGCGCAGTGGATAAAGCGTCGACCTGGAAATGCTGAGGTCGTCGGTTCGAAACCCTGGGCTTGCCTGGTCAAGGCACATATGGGAGTTGATGCTTCCAGCTCCTCCCCACTTTCTCTCTCTGTCTCTCTCTCCTCTCTCTCTCCCTCTCTGTCTCTCTCTCTCCCTTTCTCTCTCCTCTCTAAAATGAATAAATAAAATTAAAAAAAATTTAAAAAAAAGATAAAATCTAAAAAAAATGCTAAGTAATACTGGTCTTGAAAATAGCATGGACATTTAAACAAAATTTAGGCTCTGTTTCATTTATTAATTTATTAATATTAATTTATATAAATTATTAATTTATATCAATCATTTTCTATCTCTGAATCAAGAAAATAGGGTAAATAAAGAAAGGTAATTATTGGCACAAATGGGCAATTCTACAATATGAATTTAACAATTTTAATATTCTTAATATGTTTTTAACTTGTGTCTCATTAGGAGTACTGTTTTTAATTCAAGTCATAGCTGTGATGAAGAGTTTTTATGTGTATAATGCAAACCACAAAAAGACATAATTTCCAGCAAGATGGACTTTATTGTGTTGTCTTCAAAGGCACATTCTTTGGAAATTAGCTGCCATATAATAAAACCTCATATTCCAAAAATAATTAGTCAGTAATTAGGAGTATATTTCAAGTGAAAAGAATAACCACAATTTATTGAAATAATTTTGTTTGACAAAATGTTACCAGAAAGACATTTAAGCAGATTGGAAAAGAATACAGTATTATATGTAATATTATACAAATCAAAGATAAGGTGGTATAGCACCTGAACCAACCATCATTTTCCTCACTACACTAACTTGCTCTGTAACATTTACTCATAAGTATCAACTTCATTCCAAAAAAGTTAAAACACAAAGAAACACAAACTTGTATGTTCAATTAGGTGATTATAGAGTCCTTCCAGCTCTCTCAGATTTTATATCCTAGCTATAAAATTTACTGATAATTCTGGTACAAACAGTATAGGAATAATTATGTAAGCTTAGTATGCAAAGAAAATTCTCACCACATAGTCAGTTCTTATAATTAGTGAGAATATTTTCCCAGTCCAAGGATTTCTGATCAGATCTTGCCTAATACTAATCACTTTGAGACACTAATAAATTTACCTTAAATTTTTGTTTCTGATCCACTAAAATAAAATCATATCAACACTGGACAGTGGGTTCAGTGGTACAGTGTCGGCCTAGTGTATGGATGTCCCGGGTTTGATTCCCAGCCAGGGTACACAGGAGAAGCTTCCATCTGCTCCTCCACCCTCTCCCTCTCCTTTCTCTCTATCTCTCTCTTCCCCTCCAGCAGGCAAAGCTCCATTGGAGCAAAGTTGGTCTGGGTGCTTAGGATGACTGCATGGCCTCCACCCCAGGTGCTAGAATGGTTCCAGTTGCAATGGAGCAACGCCCCAGAAGGGCAGAGCATCACCCCTTAGTGGGCTTGCCGGGTGGATCCCCGTTGGGTATATGTGAAGGTGTGTCTCTCTACCTCCCGCTTCTCACTTCAAAAAAATACAAAAACCACCAACCACCAAAAAAACCATATCTGTCAATGACTCATCTAATAATTCAGGTATGCCAAACATAATGAATGCTTTTACAAATAGTCTTTGCACACCTGTACCCCATAAAGTAATAAGTCTGAGCAGTATTTAAATATTTACATTGTTATGCTAAGTAGAGAAAATATTAAACTCTAACATTAAAAAGTAAAGCTCATGAAAAAAAATAAAAGTAAAGCTCATCATAAACCCCTGTGTGCATTATCAGTACAGAGTTTGATGAAGGCTCTTCAGTAACTGACTACTGTCAAAAAAAAAATTAAGTTTGAAAAATAGACAAAAGCAACACTAGCAAAGAGGATGAAATGTTAAAAGACAATTGATTAACATCTCTCAGAAAAGATTATTCACTGTTTCTTCAGGAGGACACTATTTTCTATTTTATTAACACTGGTCTTTGGGTTCTAGAGAAAAATACCAGTAACTCTGATAGCAGGCTCATGTCGCACATAGCCCTAGATATATTTCCTGTTTTATCATGTCTCAAAGGGAATTTTTCACAGACCAAATTCCATACATTCAAAATCCTGAGGACAAGAGAAAAAGAGACATACTTCTCAAGTAAAGAGAAATTATTGAGGCAGTTAACTCAGAAAGCAGCTTGTAGAAGTGCACCTTTGTATAGAGACCTAAGTAAATCACTCTCTGATTAAAATATCCCAAAAGGAAAATAATAAGAAACATCTTTGTCTAAGCCAAGAGTGTCTTGTTGGATAGCATATGATTAAGCATGTGCACATTAAAATACACTGAAAAGCAGTTTGAATTCTCTTGTAAAATAATTTTAAGACTATAGTTTTAGATCAGCATCAGATTTATAGCAAAATTTTTAGAGGGAGGTACAGAG
The DNA here is from genome assembly GCF_036850765.1 of Saccopteryx bilineata. NCBI lineage: Eukaryota > Metazoa > Chordata > Mammalia > Chiroptera > Emballonuridae > Saccopteryx > Saccopteryx bilineata. The sequence goes on from NC_089490.1 coordinate 315,311,609, forward strand.
ATTTTGTTGATACTCCCTGACTCAACACATGCATAACTTTCATTATCTACATCTCTTTCCATAGTAGTACATTTGTTAAAATTGATTAACTAGCATTGACATGCCATAATCACCAGAGTCAATATTTACCTTAAAGTTTATTCTTACTGTACTTATTTTGAATCAGACATAGAATGCCATCTATCTATCATTATGGTATCAAATAAAGAATTTTACTGCCCTAAAATTCCCGTGTCCCACCTATTCTCCATTCCCTGTTTCCCCATTCCAACCACTGGGAAACACCAAAACACTTTTTACTGTCCCTATAGCTTTGCCTTTTACAGAAGGTTATACAATTGGAATCATAGTGAATGTAGTCGTTTAAATTCAACTAATTCAGTGATATGCGTTAAGTTGCTGCTACATGACTTGATAGCTCATTTTTATTTTACAATCAAATATTATTTCATTGCCTGGGTGTACCATAGTTTATTTATCCATTTAGCTACTGAAGAAGCTTCTAAGTTTTGTCAATTATAAATAAAGTTGCTATAAGCATCCAGGTACATATACGCAAGCTTTGGTATCGACTTAAACAATATTTTAACCAAATCTTGGAGTTATACTGTGTCTTTCTTATACACTTAATTCATCTGGATCACCTAATTTTCAGTGTTAGGTATTCACTTCAAGTGAAATTGAGTTGACAATATTGTTGTAGGTGAATATTGTTGTAGGTTGAAGTTCTAACACCTGGTACCTGTGAATATGACCTTACTTAGAGATAGGGTCTTTAAAGGTGTAATCTTGTTACAATGAAATCATACTCTATATGATTGATGTCTTCATAAGAGAAAACAGACACAGACACATAGGTAAAACAAAGCTAAGAAAAGGCAAGGAAAGATTCTATGCAGTTTCAGATTTTTCTGTTATTTTTAAATTACCCATTTTTTAATATTTTGTTATGGCCAATATAAGAAGTTAATACACATATGAAAATTAATTTATAAAAATTCAGAATATAAGACCTATTTTTTCATATAGGAATATTTTTATATATTAACAATGACTACCTTGAGTACAAAGAACATAAGATGACATATTTCAGTTAAATAAATTTATTTGAGTTAAATGAATTTTGAAAATAATTTCTTCAATGTCTTTTTTTTTCAGAAATGAAAGATGAGATATAACTGAAATTCTTATTATCTTGGAAGAAGAAATCTGATGAACAATCTATGTCAATATAATTGACAACTCAGATAAAATAGACAAATGACAACTGCATTCTTTTTAAAATAACTTTACAAAAAATACAATAGAAAATATGATGGGTTTTTATTTTCAAAGAAAGTTTAATTATCAAAAACCTTTCCATAAAGAAAATATCAAGCTCAGATAGTTTCACTGGCAAATTCTTTCATTTAAGAAAAAAATATTCCCATTTATACATGAACATTCAGACTATACATTTCCTAGCTGGTCTTATGTAGTTGGCATAATTTTAATACTAAAACTTGACATTAGAAAACTTGACTAAAATCTCTAAAACTATAGTTTTAAACGTTTTCACAATTATTAGCAACTAGCATACAATAATATATAAAAGAATAATTTATCACTATAGACTAGAGTTTGTGAGAATAAAAAAAGTACAAGATCTGTTTAAACTGAAAACTATTCAATGCCTGGTCAGGCAGCGGTGCAGTGGATAGAGCGTCGAACTGGGATGCGGAGGACCCAGGTTGGAGACCCTGAGGTTGCCAGCTTGAGTGCGGGCTCATCTGGTTTGATCAGAGCTCACCAGCTTGGACCCAAGGTCGCTGGCTCCAGCAAGGAGTCACTCGGTCTGCCGAAGGCCCATGGTCAAGGCACATATGAGAAAGCAATCAATGAACAACTAAGGAGCCACAACAAAGAATTGATGGTTCTCATCTCTCTCCCTTCCTGTCTGTCTGTCCCTATCTATCCCTCTCTTTGATTCTGTCTCTGTCTCTGGAAAAAAAAAAAAAAAACCCGAAAACTATTCAACATGGCTAATATGATTAGTTACATTAACAGAATAAAAGTGAAAAAAAATACCTCAAATTATCTCAATAGATACAGAATAAAACACCTGAAAAAAATGTGTTACCTCTCAGAATTAAAAAAAAAAAAAGGAAAAAAAGATGAAGTTAGGGAAACATATTAGAAAACTAAGAAGCAAAAAAAAAAAAACCCAAAAAACAAAAAAAAAAAGCACTAAGAAGCAAAGACAAGTTTTAAGTCTAATAAAGGGAATCAGAGAAGAATTATAGCTAACAGAAATAATTGCTGGTGACATAGAATGTGTCTGCACTAATGTCAGGACAAGATGAGAAATTAATACTTAATAATTTTATTCAACATTATAGTAGAAGTTCTATCTAATATAAGTGGGTAAGAAAAAGAAATTAATACTTGAAGGTTAGATATAAGAAGCAAAAGTTCACTATTTCCAAGTGATACGATTAATTATGCAGAAAAATTCTAAGATGTATGTAAAATAATTACTTGAGGTAATAAATAAATTTAGGACAACACAGTGGAAAAGTTAATTATATTTCTAATTATCAGCAACTAATAATTTAAAAATTAAATAAAAATTTTATGTATAATAATGCAACATATCTTATGTTCAAGAACATAAGACATAATTAACAAGAGATATTTAAGATTAATATATCAGAATCTATAAATCACTACTAAAACAAAGTGAAGAAATTAATTAATGGAGAGATACACTATGTTTTTGGATTGGAATACTCAATATTGTTAAGACATCAAGTCAAATTCCACCAATCAATATATAGATTCAAAAAAAAAATCTCAGTCATGCCTTACCAGTGGTGGTGCAATGGATGGGTAGAGCATCAACCGAGAATGCTGAGGACCCAGGTTTGAGATCCCAAGGTAGCTTCACTGGCAAAAGCTTGCTTGAGTGCAGGATCATCTGACTTGAGTGCAAGCACACCAGCTTGAGCCCTCTGGTCAAGGTATGTATGAGAAACAGTCAATGAACAACTAATGTGACACAATTATGAGCTGATGCTTATCTCTCTCCCTTCTTGCCACTCTCTTTCACTAAAAAGAAAACAAAATCAATCATAATCATAGCAAGTGTTATAACAGAAATTCATAAGTTCATTAAAAAATGTATATGAAAATTCAAAGAACTTTTAATAGACAAAAGATATTATGGAAAATAATAATAAAGGTAGAAGCCAAAAAGTACCTGACTTCACTACATAATTTAGAGAAACAATAATCCAGTGTTGTTATATTGGCATAAAAAGAATAAACTCTGTAAATTAAACAAAATAATGATTCTGAAATAAAGCCACAAATATATGGACATTTGTATCTTTGCAAAGGCTTTAAATCATTGACATATGAAAGAAAATTCTTTCTAATAAATAATGCTGGAACACCTGAATACCAACTCATATGTGAAAAATAAATAAATAGATAGATAGATACATAGATAGATAGATAAATGGATCACCCCATGATAAAATACACACACACACACTTAAAATTTATTTGATATAGATCATATAGATTTAAACAAATATGTCAAAACTATGAAGATTCTAAAGTAATACATACAAGAATATTTTTGCCACTTTGCAAATGATTACTATATAGGACACAGAAACCAATAGCTAAAGACTACTGATAAAACAGACTTTGCCAAAATTAAGAACCTCTCAACAAAAGACATCAATAATATACTAGGACCTGGAGAGAAGAATATTAAGTAATCATATCTTATAAAAGACTTGAATCCAGAATCTAAAGTGCTCCTTAAACCTGGTTAAAACAAGTTCAGTAAATAAATGAAGAAAGTATTTCAATAGACACTGCACAAAGAAAAATAAAAAACTGGGCAATGACAAATATATAATTGTTCAATATTTTTGGTTTTCAGATAAAATACATAAAACTAAAATCACAATGGCATACCACTACATATACCCTAGAATTATTAGACTCAGGATTCACATTACTCTCAGTAATGCTGTAAAATAATACAACTTTTAGAAAAAGATAATTTCTTCTAAAGTATAGTATTCATCTGCTTATGTCCCAATAAAGATACTTTTAACAATTTGTATAAGATATTAAAATTTTTTATAAAAATTATATAATATATATGGCATCTTAATTCACAATAGCCAGCAAACATAAATGTTTATTAAAAGGGGACCAAATAAATCAATAATTTTATGTTAATTTCATGGAATACTATTCAGGAATAAAGAAGACTACTGATACATCTCAATAACTGAGAGAGTTATGCTGAATGGAGAAGTTTGACATGAAAGAATACAGATTATTTGATTCAATAAATAACATTCTAAGTTAAGCAAAACTGATCTATGAAGAAAAATCGGAAGAGTGGTTGCATGTAAGGGGTAGTGAGTCATAAAAAATACAAGGGATCCTTATCGCTTATGAAATATTCTGTATCTTAGGGATGTGAGCTACAGAGGTATAACCTCTAAATTCTAAAACTCTAATTCTAACAACTCATTAACTTATAAAGGTAAGATTTCTGCATTTTAATAGGTGTCATTTTTACATCACAAAAGGCATTGTAAACAAATATTTGACTCTCATTAATGTTTGCTTTCCCAGTAATATGGGTTAGAAACATTGAAACTAACTTCTGTGTCTTCCAGACGTAAGCAAAAGAATCAATACATTGAGAATAATGGAGGTCAGTTTTCTCACCATTATGAAGGCACAAATGTGGTAATGGCAACAATTCTGATGTACCCACTATTGTTTGATTGAAATTAGAGATAATTTGAAATTACAAATGTATATGAAGAAAAGGAAGTGTTCATAAAAGAAGTATGAATACATGCTTCAAGTATGTATATATGTTAGCTTTCTATGAAAGGGCCTAGAAGCAATGGCACACCCATAGTAATGAGCATACTTAGGACCCAGATCTTGTTTTGTACATACTATTCAACATGAAAAGGAAACAAGGTTCTTCGTAGAAATGCTTGATTCCAGGTTTGGGAAGGAAAAATTCAAGATGAGCCTGGATCATGTTTAGCCAGAAGTGAAGTAGTACTCAAAGAATAGAAGGGACATATGGCGAAACAACCCAGAATCATTCTTGAAAGGAATTCCACTGGTCAAATCTGAAATAAATTTAATAATAAAATAAAAAATGAGAACAGGAAATTATAAAGCATTGCATAAAATAAAAATCAAATGAGTAAGTGAACTAATGGAAGGGGAGGGAAAACTCTCCTTTATAATTGAATACCAGCTAATAAACAATAGAAACAATAATGGAATTAAAATTATATTTGTCAGTTGATGGTAAAGCAGTGGTTAGAAATTTGATGAGAATCAGATATTTATATCAAAGCAGCTTCTGATAAATTGATAGTATGGCAGCATCACCATAACTGAGTGACAAAATTAACATGGCCAAACTGTCATCATGTGCCTTCTGAAATGAGGCATTAGAAGGCCAGACCATCTCTTCATTGCTGCCCCTGCCATAATATAAATCTAATTATGAGGAAAGCTCAGACAACCTTAAAGTCAGGAATTTCTTTCAAAACAAAACTTTTCTAAAAATAGATCTAGAACAAAAATAAGCCTGAAGATTTTTTCATATGAAAAAGGGCTAAAGAGACTTACCATTAAATCTAAAGATGATAATAGTTTGGATCTTGAACCAGGAATACAAATGTACTCTAGATATCATTGTGGTAAGTAATAAAAATGTGTATATAGAATGTTGGTTACATAATGATAGAGCCATGTTAAATTTCCTAAGTCTTATAACTGTTCCCTGGTTTTATAAAGGTATTTCTTTGATCTTAAGAAACTGTGGCAAAAGTAGCGATAATAAAGATAGTGATGGTTAAAAGGATTCTTACACATAAACATACATAGTGAATAAGAGCAAATTGCAAATATAAATGGTGTAACTGGACAGGTATACAAGAGATCCTCATTTTATTCAAGCAACTTCTCTGCAATTTTGAACTATCAAAGTAAAAAGAAAGAAAGATAAAGAACTTAGAAGACTTCTACAAAAGTGGTTGGTAAATTTAAAGCTACAACTAGTTCACAGATGGGGCTGATTACTCATGAGAGTGGGTTTTTATAGAAAGGCTATCTTTTTCTTGAGCAGTTACTTCTGTGTGATACAATCAGAGCAATTTCAAGGGGACTTACAATAAAGATTCCAAATCTATTTGGACATTATGTCTGTGATAACTACAAATTGATTTTCACTTCAAATAGCAAATCTTTTCATTCAAAAGGCTGCTTCAAAGCAATTCTTCACACTCTGCTGACTACTCTTACTCTGCACCTAATTTTCCTAAAATAATTAGGTCATTTGTAAACTTTAATTCTGTTATTTCTCCCAAACTCTCCATATCTTTATATCACACTCTGTGCCATCAACTGTCCTGAACTTCTTGCCTCAGAAAACGTTCTTTTTTCCAAATTTAACTTTCTTATTTTCCAGAACAACCATATTCTTCAACTACTGCTCCCATCATGCCTGGCCTCCTGAATAAAGTATCTCATGTTAGCACATTATCAGGAAGCTTTCAATCTCCTCTCTTCTTTTCTGCATCATTTCTTTAGCTTTCATTTTCATTTATATCTTTTCTGTGTGTGTGTGTGTGTGTGTGTGTGTGTATTATGTTATATACAACATCCCCACCCCGTCACATAGTTGAATTTTTAAGACTTTATTTATTTAGAGTAGAGTAAGTTTACCAAAAAAATTGAAAAGAAGGTACAGAGATTTCCCATATATCTCCTGCTGTATAGCCTTCCCCGTTGTCAACATCACTCATCAGAATGGTACATATCTTTTACTAAAGGTGAACATACATTTACACATTATCCCATCTAAAATGGCAGATTACAGATAATATTATTCTTTTTTTCTTGCCAACCAAAAACGATTGTCTCTAGACTTTAAACTTGAAATTAATTTATGTATGTATAAAATCTAGATTTTTGTATTTTAAGTATTTTCAGAAATAGTCTATTTTCATTAATATCACTATGTAGATTTCTGAAGCTGATTTGATGTTCCTTCTTGTATATCACTCATTTTCCCCCATTTGCATGACTATTAGTTCTTTATTTCTAAAATTAAGAAATATTATCAAGAGCTACATAGTGCTTATCCTTAAGATGCTTGAGCTATCTTTTCAACTAAATATTATCTTTATATCAGAAAATGTTTTCCGTGATTTTTTGTATTTTTTACACTACAGACTGTATATTTCTGCTCTAATCTTTATTATTTCCTTTCTTCTACTTACTTTGGGCTTTGTTTATTATTCTTTTTCAAGTTTCTTTAAGTGTAAAGTTAGATTGTCTATTTGAGATTTCTTGTTTCTCAAGGTAGGTCACTAATGTTATGAATTTTCTTCTTAGGACTGCTTTCACTGTGTCCCATAGATTTTAGGTTGTGTTCTCATTTTTATTTGTTTCAAGGTGTATTTTGATTTTTTCCTTGCTCTCATTGAAAACCTATACATTGCTTAGTAACACATTATTTAGCCTCCACATCTTTGCATGTTTTTTTCCATTGTTTCCTTGTGATTGATTTCTAGTTCATATTGTTGTGATCTGTGAATATGCTTGATATAATTTTAATCTTCTTAAATGTATTGAGACTTGTTTTTGTCTTAAGATGTGACCTATTTCAGAATGTGTTCCATATGTACTTGAAAAAATGTATATTCTGCTCTTTGGGGGCAAAATGCTTTGAAAATATCAACTAAATATTCATCTGAGGCCTGACCTGTGGTGGCACAGTGGATAAAGCGTCAACCTGGAAATGCCGAGGTCACCGGTTCGAAACCCTGGGCTTGCCTGGTCAAGGCACATATGGGAGTTGATGCTTCCAGCTCCTCCCCATCTTTTCTCTGTCCCTCTCTCCTCTCTCTCTCCCTCTCTGTATCTCTCTCTCCCTTTCTCTCTCCTCTCTAAAAAATGAATAAATAAAAAATTAAAAAACAATATTCATCTGACATAGTGTGTCATTTAACGCTGCCATTTCCTTATTGATTCTGTGTCTGAAAGATCTATCATTGTAACCAATGGGTTTTTAAAATCCCTTACTATGATTGTATTACTGTCAATTTCTCCCTTTATGTCCATGATGATTTCACATATAGATTTATTCTTGGATTTTGGCCTTACTCAATTGTGGAGCTGGTTGAGAAGTTACTATGTCTTTTCATCAAATACTGAAACTTGAAATCCACTGGGAAGGCAATAGGGAAAAACAGATGCATATAAAAAGGGAAGATGAAGAACATATTGGAAACTCCATGCACAGGCTAGAATATTATTAGGATAAACTCTGTCAGGTTTTGTTGTTTCTGAACTGGGGGTACAGGGAAGGGTTAAAAAGCACCTGATGTGAAGGTTATTAAAGTAATTAACAACAAAGTATGTAAACCACAACTGTCTTCTGATATCCTTCCAGCCTCCAGATCTCCGAGTAATACCTCTTGTAACCCTAACTGGTAACACACAGTAACAGTAATTTGGGAAACTTAATTCACTCTGGCCAAAGTGATACTTTCAAAGACTTCATACCATTCTCAACTTCAGCATCCCAAAGTAAAATCTTTCTAACCTCTTTCCACCCCACTCTAAGTTTTTCACATGTACTTAGTCATTTCCCAGGGCCATGGAAAGAACAAGGGGTGAGTGTTAACTTTGTCTGTGTCTCATGATCCCTCGAGTTCAGTTCAAACTGAATGAACAAAATTGTTCATTCGGTGTATGCTTAAGCCTGCCTACATTTAAATAAAGAAGAATCTTAATATCTAATGAACAGTATAGGAAATACTTAATGACAGCTCTTATGGGAAAAAACATAAATGACATTTGAAGTTGACAACGAATTAAATACAAGAAGACAGCCTGATATGACGATGAGAGTAAACCAATGCATACTTTACTCACACTGACAAAAGAATATTTTCAGCAACAGATATTGGCAATTGGGAATGATTTAGGGAACAAGCAGAGAAGAGGTCTAAAATAATGCTTTAGAAGCCTGGCTGGATAGTTCAGTTTGCTAAGAGCATCCTTTTGAAAAACAGAGGTCGCTGGTTCAATCCCCATTCAAGACAATTACAGGAACAGATTGATGTTTCTGTATCCCTGATGTTCTCTCCCTTCCTCTCTTAAAAAATTAAAAAAATTAAAACAATTCTTTAAAAAAAAATAACTGTGGTAACAGAATAGCATACATGGAAAAGAAGAGGTTTGAAGAGACTCAAATATCTGAGGACTGTCATATGGAACACAGCTCAGACTGTTTGGTGTTATCTCATAGCAGAGAAAAATGACCAAAGTATAAACTAAATGGTGAAGCAAATTTTGGTTTAATGTAAGAAAGAATTTAAAATAATATATTGTCACTTGCATGGGAATCCTTCAAGTATGGAGCTTAAAGAGACAGGTGAGAAATGGATCAGTGGCTCTAAAACCTGCCTGCAAAATAGCATCAACAAGAAGTTATTCAAATGTACAGGTGTCAGGACTCAACATCCCAGAGATTTAATAAATGTAGAATTGGGAACAGCCATCATTATTATTTTTAAAAATCTTTCCAAGTAAATTTAATGTACTACTAGCAAGGCCATGAATCAATGGATCAGATGATCTCCAGGGTCTGATAAAACTCTAATTCTGAGATATTTAACTAGACTGATTTTCTGTTTTAAAAATTGAAAAAGATCACAAAACTGCATTCTGTTTACCATGGTCATTTTCTAAGGTTGCCAAGCATAAAGATAAATCAATAAAATTGCCTTATTCTGGCCCATTTCTACAGTTATTTTATTCCAGATTTACTTAAATGAGTAACAATTGCTGCACCAATTCAACCAATTCTCTAGCTCTAATGGTTGATTCAACTTGGAATTTTCTTTATTTCAGTGCTTTTTAGCCATGTGCATTCTGGGTTTATTCATTCTTTTGAAGAATACTGGTTTTCTGGATCAGTACATCTATATCAACACCATTAAATGTGGCTGAATCTTTAACCACTAAGCATTCCCAAACTTTGGTTTCTGTGTCAGTCATAAACCCTTTGAAAGATACCCCTAAAGATATCTCTAATGATAAAGATATTTTTTGCATCTATAATAAAAACTTTTAGTGGCTTTTCAAAATTTTATTCATATACCCATCTTAACTATCAAAATGGTCTTAATTATTTCTTGTTTCACTTATGTTCTATAATTATCTCCTGCCTCCCTTTCATCACTTACTCTACTTTGGGTCCATAGACTTGATTGCTTTTCCTCTTTTGTACCAAGACACTGCTTCTCTTTAGGATCACTGATTATATTGGTCCCTCTTACTTTTTCACTCTCATTAGAAAGCTGCATAACATTCTCCTTTCTTTTTTAACCCAATGGCACTTCATCAGAGATGCTATCTTCAAACAACCTTTCCTATACTTGTATATTTCCTTTCATAGCACTTATCACTTCATGCTATAATTTTAATTTATTTGCCTGCTTCTTTTTATCTTCTAACTAATATGTAAACCCAGTTGGTTTTGATTACTGGTTTTATCTCCAGTGTCCATATCAGTGTTTTACACATTGTAGGTACGTGGTAAATACAGTATTTGTTGAATGAATAAGTGATAGAGTGGATAATAGAAAAATATCATGACCTTGCCTTAATTTGCTAGTCAATGGACTGTAATTTGCTAGTCAAAGACTGGTGGCAGAGCTAAACCTGGAGCATCCAGACTATCCGCTTTCCTCTCAACAGAGGTCACTGGCTACATAGTCAAGAGTTAATATAAGCAGAAGGAAGGATATTGAGAATTAGCCAAGTGGAGCTTTAGGTTTTAATTCTTTTAGTGATGGCTATAAATATGTGTACTTGTTAATTTAACTCGTAATGAAATACACAAAATAGCCATTACACACAAGTATGAAGCCATTTAAAATACAAATAATAAGAAATGCAATTGCCAGACTACACAAACAATGGTTCATGCTGCACATTGTTATACTTTTGAGGTAGAATATTATTCTGGCTTTCACAAAGTACTTTCCTAAAACAATAAACATAGTAACTCAATTTTCAGTTCCATTTAATTACTAGGTAATATAGTTAATTGATATACTCTAATTTGAGTTCTGTTAAATGTAACAAATCTCTGGTGTGAAATAACTTTAACAATCAACATAAAAATAGTGAGCACATTGGTGTAATTTTATATTCTGCATAGACTCTAACAGTTTAGCTCAACCTATAATTAAAGCTTCCATTAGAAATATGAATGTTTTGTATACATAAGTGGTTTGAGTTTTAAACAGCTGCCCCTACAAATACATTGTAAAAATGAATTTATCAAGTAAACTTGATTACAAATGTCTCTGGAGGACACATTAAAAAAAAATGTTTGAGCCAGACAAAGTCTCTATTTCCTTATGAATTTTTCAACACTGCTGCTGTACATGTAACGTGTAAGCATTTAACAGTGTCAGTGAGCTCTTTCAGTGTCTAGACTCTTTCTTAATCTTTACTATACCTCTATGTTGAAGCACAAATATTGGCTCTGGTCAAATTGCTTGTTGTTCTTTATATGGAAAAGTCCTTTATCAGGCCTAAAATAAGTCAGTATAAATCTGAATTACTCATTTTCACTTATTACCAAATTATGTTTACATTGGCATTATATGACAATTTATATATATGTATATATGATACATAAAGGAAAATAAGAACAATTAATTTACATAGTCAAATATGTCTGAGTCAAACATGCTTACTGCAATATAATACTTTATATAATTAGCCAAGGTAGGAAACAAAAAGAAAAGAATGAAGAAGAAGTCAAAGAGTAGGTCCTTGAAAAGATGTACTCTTATTGTAAATATATTGGGGCAAAAATGTAGATGGAAAAACAAATGATATCTAACCCAGTACAAAATTATTAAAACCTATAACCTAATTTTAAATATTGGAATATATATTTCCTAAAACTTTAAGTTTGTATTATAGTATTTTTTTTTTGCCAAAAGTGTAATGGTTGTGGAAAGATATACATAGATTTACATACATCATATTGACAATACAGAAGAAATGAGTCAGTTGAAAGATATGAAAACTGCACACTTATTTTGCAACTTTAACTTTTATGAGTCATGGCCCTGGCCAGTTGATTCAGTGGTGGAGTGTTGGCCCAGCATATGGATGTCCCAGGTTTGATTTCTGGTCAGGGCACACAAGAAAAGTGACCATCTGCTTCTCGACCCCTCCCCTTCTTTCTTCTCTCTCTCTCTCTCCCTCTCTCTCTCATCCTCTCTTCCCCTCCTGTAGCCATGGCTTGGTTGGAGCAAGTTGGCCCCGGTGCTGAAAATGACTCCATGGCCTCCACCTCAGGCACCGGGGAGAGCTTGGCTGCTGATCAACAGAGCAACATCCCAGATGAGCAGAACCTGCCTTCCCTCCTTTCACTGAATAAAAAATAGAAAAGAACTTTTCTGAGTCTCAGTCATATCATCTTTACAATGGAATTGTTCATTCTGTCTTGCATATGTACCAAGCTTACTTTTAGAGTCCACTGGAATTGAATAAGGAAGGCCTTTGGGGCTCTAAAATCATGAGGAGTCCAGTAAACCAGCTGTTTGGTTTTCTATCTCTCCTAATTCATCTCATTCTGAATGAAGAGAATTACATTTCACAAAAGCAGTACTATGTCTTAGCAATGTGTATGTCTTTAAGTCCATTCTCTTCTTTCCTCATGATGCAGAGCTGCTCCCAGAATTTATATTGTCAGTGCTACAGCTAGGCCAAGTCCATCTACTTCTCCTTAGGATACATATTTATCTTCAAGCCATATTCTGAGCCATTTTCACTGTCCTCAAGAATCTTCCTATATATAGCTGTACATTGGCTTTTAAAAATAATACAGTTAATGTGAAATAGGAAGATTTAGGTTTGCAGAAAAGTTTAGCAGAAAGTATTGTACAAAGTTCTCCTGCACACCCCATTCCATTATTATTAATATTATCTGGCATTAATGTAGTACATTTGTTAAAATTGATAAAAATATTGGTATATTATTGTTAACTAAGGTCTATTGTATATATTAGAGTTACTTGTGTTGTACATCCTCTGAGTTGTGATAAATGTATATTAACACGCATCCACCATAATAGTATGACACAGAATAGTTTTATTACCCTAAAAATTCTCTATGATCCATCTACTCACCCCTTCTTCTTTCACCACTCCCCTACAACAAATTATTTTCTACAATTTCTATAGTTTCGCTTTTCCCAGAATGTCACATAGTTGGAAGCATGCTATCTGAAGATCTCTCAAATTATGGGTTTTTTTTGTTTAATAATATGCATTTAAGTTTACTCTCTGTACTTTTGTTGCTTAGAAGCCCCTTTCTTTTTTAGCACTAAATTATTGTATAACTATAACAGTTTATTTATCCATTCACCTATTGAAAGACATCTTTTTTGCTCCTAGTTTGGGGCAATTATGGATAAATAAAGCTATCATTATAAATATCCATGAGCAGGTTTTTTGTGAACATAAGTTCATAACACAGGTAAATACCAAGGGACATGATTACTAGATCATATTATAGGAGTATACTTAGTTTTTAAGAAACTGACAACCTATTTTCAAAAGTAACTATACCAATCCTTCCAGCAACAAATGAGAATTCTTTTTGTTTTCTTTCCATATCAACATTTAGTGTTGTTATTGTTCAGATTTAAGTCATTCTAATAGGTATGTAGTGATATCTCATTTAAAAAAATTAATTACCTGATGACATATAATGTTGAGCATTAGTTCATATATTTATTCACCATCATATATCATCTTTTTGTAGAGTTTGTTTAGGTATTTGGATCATTTAAAAAATTGAATTGTTTTCTTATTGCTGAATTTGAGTTCTTTTTATATTTTCGATAATATTACTTTATCAGAATGCTTTTTCTAAATATTTTTTTCAGTTTATAGCTCATATTTTTAATCTTTTAATGCACTGAATTTTTATTAAGGGAAAGCACTGTCTTTTAAGTGAAACATCAAACAGAAACATTCATTGAATGTATCAGACATTGTGCAAAGAAAATAATACTGAATGAGACAATTTTTTCATTCAAGAAGCCCAGTATGCAAGGATGAAGGAAGGTGAGGGAAAAAAAGAAAAGATGATTATTCCATAATGTATGTTATAACAGGGGTAAAAAAGGGTCATATTCAGAATGAACATAACAAATCATACAGAATCAGTCAAGGATTCTTCGAGGAGGTAACTTTGTGTCTGACATTTATAGTATGTTAGATAATAAGTAAGGAAAGAACCTTGCAGAGAAAAAGAGCATTTTGAAGCAAGACATGGACAAGAAAAATAGGATGGTTGATACAGAAAATCATAAACTTTTTGGTGTTTGTATCAGGGAATGAAAAGAGATAAGGCTGAAGGGCTTATTTGGAATCATATTGTGGAGCCTTTATATTCCCAATGAAAGAAATTGGAATTAATCTAAGAAATGATAAATAAGAAGATCTGGAGAAAATCAATCTGAATAAAATTAATATGTGATTAGTTTTAAGCTAACAGAAAATATCTGCCACTATATTATATAAAATATTCATACAATGTCAATTGAAATAAAAAAAAATAAGGTCATCTTGGCACCGGCTGGTTGGCTCAGTGATAGATCATTGGCCCGGCATGTGAATGTTCCAGATTCAATTCCTGGTCAGGGCATTCAGAAGAGGTGATCGTCTGCTTCTCTACCCCTCCCCTTCTCTTTCTCTTTCTCTTTCTCTTTCTCTTTCTCTTTCTCTCTTTTTCCGCCCCACAACTATGACTTAATTGGTTCAAGCTAGTTGGCCTGAAATGCTGAGGATGGCTTTGTAAAGCCTCCACCTCAGGCACTAAAAATAGCTCTATTGCAAACGTGACACCAGATGAGCAGAACATTGACCCTATATGTGGGTCATTGGGTGGATCCCAGTCGAGGCACATGCAAGAGTCTGTCTCTCTATTTCTTCTCCTCTCACTTGGAGAAGAAAAAGAAGAAGAAGAGGGAGAAGAGGAAGAAGAAGAAGAAGAAGAAGAAGAAGAAGAAGAAGAAGAAGAAGAAGAAGAAGGAGGAGGAGGAGGAGGAGGAGGAGGAGGAGGAGGAGGAGGAGGAGGAGGAGGAGGAGGAGGAGGAGGAGGAGGAGGAGGAGAAAGGCTATGTCTGTCTGTCTTGAAGAAAGTACTCAACATAAAAACAAACCAGTTTGTTTTTAGAAACAAGCAAAAGTTCACTATCAGATCAGAGCATGGACGTCAAATAGGAAAATAATATAAAAGGAAAAGAAAAAACAAGTAATCATACACTACCAATAACACGCCAATGAGGCAAAAAGTCTAGTGAGAAGATAAATTTTCCTCACTAGCATATTTTTCATATCATATCACTAGCTATTATTATTATTATTATTAATTTTAATTTATTGTGTGAACATGAATTTGAGTGTCCCACTCAATATAAGTTCCTCACCCCCACCACTTTATCTCCCATTTTGACCTCCTTATCTTAATGCCCTCCCCCCTTCCCTTTGGGATTTGCTGTTCTGTTATCTGTATCTATGTGTTATGTATATATAATTTCACTAATTCTTTCACCTTCCCTGATCCCATCCCCTCATCCTCTTTCCTTTGACAGTAGTCCCTCTGCTCCCTGTTACCCTGACTCTGTCTCTACTTCATTCCTCAGTTCACCTTGTTCATTAGTTTCCACATATAAGTAAGATCATATGATATTTGTCCTTCTCTGCCTGGTTTATTTCACTTAGCATAATAATCTCCAAGTCTATCCATGCCATCACAAAAGGCAAGATTTTCTTCTTTTTCATGGCCGTGTAGTATTTCATTGTGTATATGTACTTTTAATCAACTCGTCCATTGACAGACACTTGGACTGTTTCCACATCTTGGCTATTGTAAACAATGCTGCAATAAACATGGGGGTGCATTTCTTCTTTTTATTTTATTTTATTTTTTTAAGATTTTTTTATTATTAATTTTAATGGGGTGACATTGATTAATCAGGGTAGATATGTTTAGAGAAAACATCTCCAGGTTATTTTGACACAGTGATGTAGTATTCTTAGGATATATTTCTGAAGGTGGGATAGCTGAGTCAAAAGGCAATTCTCTTTATAGTTTTTTGAGGACACCCCATACAGTTCTCCACAGTGGCTGCACAAGTCTGCATTCCCACCAGCAATGCAGGAGGGTTCTCTTGTCTTCACACCCTTTCCAGCACTTATTGTGTGTTGATTTGTTAATGAGCGCCATTCTGACAGGTGTGAGCTGGTATCTCATTGTGGTTTTAATTTGCATTGCTCTGAGGATTAGTGACATTGAATATGTTTTCATATACCTATTGGCCATCTGTATGTCCTCTTTGGAGAAGTGTCTATTCAATACTTTTGCCCATTTTTTAATTGGATTGTTTACCTTCCTGGTACTGAGTTTTAGAAGTTCTGTATAAATTTTGGTTATTAAGCCCCTATCACATGTATTGGCGAATATGTTCTACCATTGTGTGGGTTGTCTTCTTAATTTGTTCATGCTGTCTTTTGTTGTGCAAAAGCTTTCTAGTTTGATATAGTCCCATTTGTTTATTTTGTCCTTTATTTCACTTGCCCATGATGATAAATCAGCAAAAATATTGCTACAAGAGATATCAGAGAGTCTACTGCCTATGTTTTCTTCCAAGATGTTTAATATTTCATGATGTACATTGAAGTCTTTTATTTATTTTGAGTTTATTTTTGTGAATGGTGGTAAGTTGTTGTTCAACCCCTCTACAGGTTGTATGCTTGATGGGTTAGGGTAGCTGAGGCTGTGATAGAATATTAGTGGGACTCCCTACGTCAGTGGTCTCTTGGGCAGGTGATTAGTATAGGGAATATTCCAGTTCCTCACTAGCTTTTTAAAGCAAGTCCTAGAGTGCAATTTATATTAAAAAAACTCCATTTTTAAAAAATCTTTATTTTTATATGCAGTTCAGGAGCTTAGTATGGGGAATGTGGCCCTTACTTCAGAACTTATTCCCTCAGCCACTGCTGGATATTCAAATTTTATTTCTCCCCAACAAAGGTTCAGAACAAGTGTGGCTGACAATCCCCTCTGCCAAAGTTCTTTCAGCTGGTGAGACCCTGGTCTCAGGGAGGAAGACTAAACAAGTTCTCTCCTGGGGCTGACTATGCCCTCTCTCTTGAAGGTGGCTAAGCCCCTTGACCAGATCCAACAATAGACTCACTGGGACTCACACATTAATTGTCCATGCTGCAAGCCTCTCTCTTATCCCCCTGTGGAATCTAGCTCTACAGGAGAGGATATACAGTGCCCAGGCAGGCTGACTGTGAAGCTCCACTCTATTCAATGCACATGAGTCGCTGTGCCAGTGCTGATCACAGAGAGTGGAACTCACCTCACCTGGACCAAGTGTGAGGAGCCCTTCCTTAAGATACTACTCTAGCAAGGGTGGTTGGGCCCTGAACCAATGCTTTCCACATCTGGCCTTGGATGTTCCAACCCTGGGCCTCCCTGGCAGGTACTTGAAACAGACCCTTGAGAGACAGTGCCTATGACTGATCCTCAGCATAGGGGTTCCAGTGTTGTCCCTCACAGTGTTTTTACCTGGGCCTCCAACTTTACACTTTCTTCATGCAACTCCAGTTCTCTCAGCTCTTCCTCCACAGGAGACCCGGGTAAGTGGCCCTGAACGAGATTCTCTGCATGGGCCCTTGAAGAAGGAGTCTGTGTATCAGAAAGCTCTGTCTCTTTCTCACAGACAGAAACCCTGCTCTTTTCACTGCCAAATGCTGTCTGGGCACTTTTTCTAGGCTCTTGAGCCCTAGGTTGCAGCTCTGGACCTAGGGCTGAAGACCTACACCTCTCAGTGTGACCCTCCCCACAGTGAGAGTCCCCCTGGGCCCTCAGCCACCACTCTTTCCTGGGAGCAGGCAGCTCTTTCTGAGTCTCCACTCTTCCTACCAGTCTCAATGTGGCTTCTTCTGTGATCCTTGGTTACAGACTCCTCTTCCTTTAGTCTAAAGTTAATTTTTCAAGATGATTGTTGTTAAATTAATCTTTAATCCAATTTGGTCCTGGTTGGTGATAGTGGGAACGTCTGCATACTCTGTCACCATCTTCCAGTTCCTCACTAACTTTTTAAAGCAAGTCCTAGAGGGCAATTTATATAAAAATATATCCATTTAAAAAAAATCTTTATTTTTATATGCAGTTCTGCTTTCATGATGTGAATAAATAATAACCATGGTTGTAATGCTTCTTTATTTATTACAGTATTATATTCTTTTGAAGTTCAAGTCAACTCCAGAGGCTATCTCCTTAGGTTTCTAAGACATCTAAGCTAATAACATAAATTTGTATTTAAAAATTTAAGGCATTTCTACCAAAGCTCACCTTCACTGGTAGCTTACTTACCTAAAGGATATTCATTTAAATGTGCTTAAGAGCATCAGAAATTATAATTTTGTTCCGTTAAAAACATCAATCTAGCTAAGCTTCCATTCAGGATGGAGAAAACTAGAAGTTTTCTTTCATCTAACAGAAATAACAAGCTATAGAATCACAAGTTTTCCTGAATCCATCAGAAACCTGGGATGCATGCCAATAAAGCAGAGTAAAATCTAAAGAAACAGGAAAGTTTCCTGGAAGAGATAGGAACTGTGTCCAGGATTACCTGGGACAGAGCATGGGGGGAAAACATGCCAGGTATAATTAAAAGCAGTAAGAATTCAGCTACATTCTAAACATATTCCTGGGGCTGAGTACAGGTTAGCATAAGAGTGTTACAGAAAGGAAGTCCTAGTAGCCACAGACACAGACATATTTCATTCACATTCACAAGTTTTTCACAAACTTCTACTTAGTTAACAGAAACACTGAGGTCAGGCAAGAGGCCTGGTGATACATGCCTAGAAAGACAATTTGGCAGTTTCTTATAAAGTTAAACATACACATAAAATACAACAAAACAATCCCACTCCTAAGTATTTACCTAAGAGAAATACTTTTGTTCACATAATACCTTATATATGAATCTTTATAGTGTTTATTCATAATTTTTTTATTTTTCAAATACACTTGTTACACAATATTATGTTAGTTTCATGTGTACAGCCTCATGATTAGACATTTATATAACTTGCCAAGTGATCATAACAATAAATCTAGTACACATCTGACTATATTCCTTATGCTGTACTTCACAGTCCCATGACAATTCTGTAACTTCCAGTTTTACTTTTGAATCCCTTCATCCCTTTCAACCATCCCCCAAACCACCTCCAACGTGACAATCATCAAAATCTTCTATCTATGAGTTTGTTTCTGTTCTTCTTGTTCATTTATTTTGTTTTTCAGATTCCACATATAAGTGAAATAATCAGGCATTTGTCTTTCTCTGTCGGACTTATTTTACTCAGGACAATACACTTTAGGTCCATCCATGTTGTTGCAGATGGAATATTTCATTTTTTTAATGTTTGAGTCATGTTTCATTGTATATGTGTATTGTTTCTTCTTTATTCATTTATCTATTGATGAACACTTAGGTTGCTTCCATATCTTGGCCATTGTAAATAATGCTGCAATGAACATATGGATGTACATGTCTTTTTAATTTAGTGTTATGGGTTTCTTTGAATAAATACTCAGAAATAGAATTGTAGGGTCCTCTTTTGTCTCTTGTTGTAGCCTTTATTTTAAAGTCTATTTTGTCTCATATGAGTATTGCTACACCAGCTTTTTATTTTTCATTTCTATTTTTATAAAAAGTATTTCCCCATCCCTTAACTTTCACTCTGTGTGTATCATATAATTTGAAATAAGTATATTTTAAACAATATATGGAAGGAGCTTGTTTATTTATCCATTTAGTCACTGTATGTCTTTTGATTAGAGCATTTAATCCATTTTGATTTAAAGTAATTATCGATAAATATGTATTTATTGCAATTTTATTATTCATATTTTTATGGGTTTTTTTTTCTCTTATTCTTAAGACTTTACATTTTTTGTAATACTGAGTGATGGTGTTGAACTCCTTCTGCTTTTTCTTGTTTGGGAAGCTGTTTGTCCATTGATTCTAAATGTATGCCTTGCTTGGTAGATTAATCTTGTTTGTAAATCTTTGCTTTGCATCATTTGAATATTTTATATCAATCCCTTCTGGCCAGTGAAGTTTCTGTTGAGAGATTAGCTGACAGTTTTATGGACACTCCTTTATAGTTAACTTATTGCTTTTCTTTTGCTTCTTTTTTTTTTTTTCTGAAGCTGGAAACGGGGAGAGACAGTTAGACAGACTCCCGCATGCGCCCGACCGGGATCCACCAGGGGCGAAGCTCTGCCCACCAGGAGGCGATGCTCTGCCCCTCCAGGGTGTCGCTTTGCAGCGACCAGAGCCACTCTAGCGCCTGGGGCAGAGGCCAAGGAGCCATCCGCAGCGCCCGGGCCATCTTTGCTCCAATGGAGCCTTGGCTGCAGGAGGGGAAGAGAGAGACAGAGAGGAAAGAGGGGGGGGTGGAGAAGCAAATGGGCGCTTCTCCTATGTGCCCTGGCCGGGAATCGAACCTGGGTCCCCCGCACGCCAGGCCGACGCTCTACCGCTGAGCCAACCGGCTAGGGCCTCTTTTGCTTCTTTTAAGATTCTTTCTTTGTTGCCTGACCAGGCAGTGGTGCAGTGGATAGAGTGTCAGACTGGGATGTGGAGGACCCAGGTTTGAGACCCCGAGGTCACAGCTTGAGCGCAGGCTCAATTGGCTTGGACCCAAGGTGGCTTGAGCAAAGGGTTTCTTGGTCTGTTGTAACCCCATGGTCAAGGCACATATGAGAAAGCAATCAATGAACAACTAAGGTGTCCCAACGAAAAACTACCGATTGATTTTTCTCATCTCTCTCCATTCCTGTCTGCCTGTCCTTATCTATCCCTCTCTCTGACTTTCTCTCTGTCTCTGTAAAAAAAAACAAAAAAAACCCCAAACACTCAGTGGTAGAGCGTCGGCCTGGCGTGCAGGAGTCCCGGGTTCAATTCCCGGCCAGGGCACACAGGAGAAGCGCCCATTTGCTTCTCCACCCCTCCCCCTCTCCTTCCTCTCTGTCTCTCTCTTCCCCTCCCACAACCAGGGCTCCATTGGAGCAAAGTTGGCCCGGGCACTGAGGATGGCTCTATGGCCTCTGCCTCAGGTGCTAGAATGGCTCTGGTTGCAACAAAGCAACGCCCTGGATGGGCAGAGCATCACCCCGTGGTGGGCATGCCGGGTGGATCCTGGTCGGGCACATGCAGGAGTCTGTCTGACTGCCTCCCTGTTTCCAACTTCAGAAAAATACAAAAAAAAACATAAAAAAACCCAAACATATTCTTTCTTGGTCCTTAACCTTTGGTATTTTAATTATGTGTCTTGGTGTGTGCTTCTTTGGGTTCATCTTATTTGGAATTCTTTGAACTCTCTGGACTTGTGTGTCTATTTCTTCAACAAGTTAAGGAAGTTTTCCATCATTATTGATTCAAATAGATTTTACATTTCTTGCTATATCTCTTCTCCTTCTGGTATCCTCACGATATGACTATTGGTATGCTTGAAATTATACCAAAGTCTTAAACTATTCTCATTTTTAATTTTTTTCCCTTTTTGCTGTTCTGATTGGATATTTTCTGCTCTTTATCTTTCAAATCACTGATTTGGTTCTCTATTTCATCTACTATATTGTTGATTCCATGTAATATATTCATTTTGGTTATTGTATTCTTCATTTTTTTTACTGCTTCATTTTTATAGTTTTTATCTCTATATTATGTTCCTTATCTCTTTTTTGGAGATCTGACTGAGTTGATTCATTTTTACTATAAGTTCCTTCAGCATACTATAACCAGTGTTTTGGACTTTGCATGTTGTAGATTGCTTGTCTTCATTTTGTTTAGTTCTTTTTCTGGAGTTTTGTTCTGTTCTTTTGTTCTGTTCTTTTATCTGGGTCATGTTTCTTAGTCTCCTCACTTTGGCTGCCTTCTTGTGTTTTTTTTCTATGTATTAGGTAGAGCTGATATGTCTTCTAATCTTGGTACAGTGACCTAGGCAGTAGATATTCAAGTGTTCTGTACAACCCAGTGGCACAACCTCCCCAGATACCCTAGCCTGGTGCTTTAAGTGTGCCCTTAACCTTGTTGGGCTGTGTGCACCCTTCTGTTGTAGTTGATTGTTGTTGACACATCAATGGGAGTGATTTAACCCCAGGCTCATTGTTTTTCAGGACTTGCTGTGACCACTCTGGAGGATCTGCTACGCAGGGGCCTACTGCAAAGAGTAGAACTTACTTTATCAGGGATCAGGGGCCCTCTGAGTCTGCCTCTTAAGTGTGTTAGTCATGAAGGTAGTTGGGTGGTACTTTGGCATGATCTGAGTCTCTCTATCAAGTGTGCTGACTCTTGGGCTTCCTAGAAGTTGCAGGAAAATGTCTGCTTAAGATCACCTAAAACAAGCTACAGATTGGCAAGCATATGGCTGATACTTGTACTAGATTTGAAGGTTCCAGAGAGAGGCTAAACTGCAAACCAAAGCTAGTGGACATGGCTGTTGGGCCTGAAGTCACTTAGCAAGAGGTAGGGGGAACTTCAAGGCCAGATGCTGCTGTTTTGAAAGATTTTAGGAAAATACAAAGCACTAGCCAAGACGGGTCATTTGTGTGGAAAAACCACTGAAAATGGCTTATGTGGGTTCACAAGTTGGGTAGGTCAGAGTCTCTGGGATTCACCAGGGAAGGGCTATTTTTAACTGAGTTCATGGAGACTCAGCTATGGCACCTGCATATAGGATTTTGGGGGTAAGCTTTAGACAAGGAATAAGCCTCTGCCAGCACTTCTGTCTGGGAGCAAGCTGTACTTCCTGTCCTTATTCTAAAGCCAGGAAATTCAACTTCTCTCTCTATGTCCCTAGTACCTTTAAAGCTACTGCTTTAGCACTGGAGTTGAGAGTCTTGAGTGAGTCCGAGTAAGTCTGTGTCCTGGCCCTTTAAAAACAACACCTCAGACTCCATCAGATTTCTCTCTCACTCGGCACCAATCCTTACTTGTTTCACAGTCAGAGTTATGAGAAATTTCTCTTTCCAACACTGGAGCCCTGGGATGAAAAGTCTGTTGTGAGGCTGGAATGTTCACATCGTTGTTTAGGAGTAACCTCCACAACTGAGACAACACTCCTGATTTTTAACCACCATATGTGGGTGTGGAACCTGCTTGTTCATGCCTCTGCCCCTCTTACCAGTCTCAACTTGGCTTCTTCTTTATATCCTTAGTAATAGGACTTCTGTTTAGCTAGATCAGGGGTAATTAACCTTTATATACCTACTGCCTACTTTTGTGTCTTTGTTAGTAGTAAAATTTTCTAACCACCCACCGGTTCCAAAGTAATTGTGATTTATAAAGTAGGGAAGTAACTTTATTTTATAAAATTTATAAAGCAGAGTTACAGCAAGTTAAAGCATACAATAATAATTACCAAGTACTTCATGTCAGATTTTTACTAAGTTTGGCAGAATAAATTTTTATAAAACAATTTACTATAGTTAAATCTATCTTTTTATTTATACTTTGCTTGCTCCACTACCATCCACCATGAAAGCTGGAACGCCCACTAGTGGGCAGTAGGGACCAGGTTGACTACCACTGAGCTAGATTTTAGGCAGTTCTGGGCGGTTTTTATAAAAAGGTTTGCCATCATGGTCTACAACCATGTGAAAACTATAACTAAATTACAGGAAAAAACCATCATTCAGAACTGCCTAAAATCTAGCTCAGTGGTAGTCAACCTGGTCCCTCCCGCCCACTAGTAGGCATTCTAGCTTTCATGGTGGGCCAATCACAGCACCGTTTGGCTGCTCCACTACCGTCCACCATGAAAGCTGGAATGCCCACTAGTGGGCGGGAGGGACCAGGTTGACCAGCACTGCAAAAGTGGGCGGTTTTTATAAAAAGGTTCACCATCACAGTGTAGGAATATGCAAGTACCATGTCTACTTACACAGCAACCTTGACTGGAAGCTATCTATAGCAGTTTTAGTCATAACTACCAAAAACTGAAAACAGACTAACATCCATCAGATAGTAAATGGATAAACAAATTGTGCAGCATCCATACAATAGAATACTAGGTAATAACAAAATAAACTTCTAATACACTTGACAGCAACGATTAATATCACAGTCATTATAGGTTCAAGAAAGCAAAATGGAAAATGTATACACTGAAACAATTTCATTTATATTACACCCTGAAGGGACATATACAGTGATAGAAAACAGATCAGTGCTTTCCATAGGCTGGGGTGGGTTAGGAGCATGCATGAATTTTTTGAAGAAATGAAACTAAACTATTCTGTATTTTTATTGCATTGTTAGTTATAGGATTGTACGCATTTGTCAAAATCATGGTATTGTGCACAAAAAGTGATGAAAATTACTGTATTTAAATAATACCATAATGAAAGTAGAATAAGATAATGAAATCTTTCCTCTTTTACAAAATGAGCTGTCATCCTTGCTTTGACGAGTGAGAAGGGAAGCAGCAAAGCAATTTTAGTGTCAGGGACCAGTCAAACACCACTGCTGCAGTTCTCATCATAATTCTCCTGTCTTTAAAATCAAGCTGAAAGTGAGTAAACAGCCTGTAGGAAAGGTCAAATTAAAACAGCAAGTGGAATTTCTTAAGAATGCATTCTAGGTCTATATGTTTAAATTTGCAGCACTTCTCTAGAAATACTCTAAGTAGAATGAACAATACTTAAAATAAAATATTATAAATTATTTATAATAAAATTTTAATACTAGTTTTAGTCAACTTGTTATTTTTAAGGCAAACAATAGACCTTAAATAAGTGCTACTATCATGTAATTGGAAAAAATATTATTTTATGTCAGAGAGAAGATGTAAAACTCAAGCCAAAAATGCTGTGTGTGTGTGTTTGTGTTTATACTTGTAATTAGCTCACATTTTCATAATCTGCTAAGTGGGACAATATCTTTACTACAGCTTAAAATTGTGAAAAAGGTGAGCAAAAGTAGGTTTACAGTTGTTTGTTTGGAAAACTACAATAATTAATGAATAATAATACAAGAATATACTTCATTTCACATACTTTAAACTATAAAACTATTTTTGAGCATCCCTGTACAAACATAGATAATGCCCATGGCCTCCTCACAAATAGATATATATGCCATCTGTACTATTTTACTTGATTATTATTTGCATAAAGCAATGCAAACAAGCTTGTTGTTATCAGGGAGAAAAAAGATTTAAATAATGTGCTTTCTGTTTAAACTTTAAAGAAAATAATAAATGAATATCTTTGTCCGTAGTCTGGCACAAGTTAACCTAGTAGCCCACCTGAAATCACAGATGTCATATCGGGAGCAACCTCTTTTTCAATGTCTGGATGCTTGGCAGACTCTTCCAGACCATTTGGTGGAACTAGCAGCTCTTGAACTGCCTTGAGGGCAGTCATATGCCTTGGTGGTTGTTGAATTAATGGTCCTCTCAGCAATCCTGACCCCAAACTCTTAGTTTGCTTCTACTATCAAGCTAAATTAGTAAACGAATGAAAACAAAATAAAATTGAAATAATTTTATGATTTCAGCAATCTAATGAAATCAAATGACAATCATTCTCAGATTTGATATTTTGTTATTGATGCCTCAGAGAGTCAAATAACTTAAGGTGATATTTTTTTTTTTGCTATTTATTGTAATCAGGGCCATTTCTTTGATTATTCATTTATTAAGCAGGTACTATATGCCCATCATTTGGCAAGCATTAAGTATACATCAGTGAACAAGGCATGGCCTCTGTGCCCAAGAATTGAAATTCTAATAAAAAGGACAAATATATAACAATATTGAGACATTGCTACCTAGTGAAGATTTATAAAGTCCTAGACAGTAGGCCAAGAAACACACACACAAAAGCAAATAAATATCCTTCAAGGCGTTGCGGAAAGTTGCAGAGAAGTTAGATATAATTGATTGAGTTTTAAAGAATAAATGTGAATTTCCCAGGTGGAGAAAGAAAAAGAAATGTTGAGCAGAAGAAAAAGCATGTGCAAAATCATGCAAAAGCAAAAGGATACAATCTGCTAGAAAACTGATGAAATATTAAGAATAACTAAAAAGGGATGCATTGAGAAAAGTTACAGGATATAATACTGAAGAGTTAGACATAGATTAAGCTGAGAAATTATTTGTATGTTTCTTTCAGACATGCTGTTTTGTTGCAAGGCATAGAGAACCCTAAATAGACAAACTGAGGGAAGAATAAAAAGAGATCTCTGCCCTGGCCGGTTAGCTCAGTGGTGGAGCGTTGACCTGGCGTGCGGAAGTCCCGGGTTCGATTCCCGGCCAGGGCACACAGGAGAGGCGCCCATCTGCTTCTCCACCCCTCCCCCTCTCCTTCCTCTCTGTCTCTCTCTTCCCCTCCCGCAGCCAAGGCTCCATTGGAGCAAAGATGGCCCGGGCGCTGGGGATGGCTCCTTGGCCTCTGCCCCAGGCGCTAGAGTGGCTCTGGTCGCGATGCCCCGGATGGGCGAAGTGTCGCCCCATGGTGGGCGTGCCGGGTGGATCCCGGTCGGGCGCATGCGGGAGTCTGTCTGACTGCCTCCCTGTTTCCAGCTTCAGAAAAAATACAAAAATACAAAAAAAAAAAAAAAAAAAGAGAGAGAGAGAGAGATCTCCGACTGGACAAAGAGAAAAGAGAAAATCCAGTATAGCCAGACCTTATTTGTCCTAGAAATCCCATAGAAATATCTGCTTTCTTCAGTGCTCAATGGCCACATTGTCTTTCTTTCCTGCTTTTTCTACATTTATTCCCTCATTCTCCTTTGATAAAAATTCTTCCTTTGCATTTTTTTTATGTGTTCTTAAAATGAGCAACTCAACTCAGAAATCTAAAAGAAACTTTATCTCAGGTCCAGCCAGGTGGTTGATTTCTCTTCTCACACCATTATGGTTTCCTTTAAGATACAGGATGTTTGCCTTTTAGTGGTCCTTTTCAATTTGAAGACTTGAGGCAACCTTCTGCACAAACACTTGTTTTTCTTTTTTTGATTATTGTAGAATTTTTATCTCCAACTATTCTCCTACTCTTGTACTCTTACTTCTCATTGGACATCACTGGAAACTCTGAGTCAATTCTCTTATATCATAATTCTTTTACATTACATAAGATACCTTTGGCCTTTAGCACTACAATTTAGGGGATGGTTTAGGTCAACATTTATTGCTTCATTAAATTTTCTGCTGTGTCCATTCTATTACATTCATTTATTAAGGCAGTTCTCCTTCTCCTCCTCCTGCTCCTCCTATCCCTTCTCTTTCTCTTTCTCCACTTCTTGATTTTTCTACTAATGAATATTAGTGAGCTTAAGCTGTGCTATATTGTGGTAACAAATTAAACCTGGAATATTTAGTGGCTTAACACATAATTTATTATTTATTTAATAATTAATGATAGTCGGGGAACCTTCTTCCATTTTGGAGCTATGAAATAAGAAACAGAGAGTTTTCAAGGTTATAATGTCAGGGGAGGGGAGGCTGAATGAATGTATAAAATATTATTAGGAACCAGGCCTACATGATTTTTATTCACATTTCACTCTCTGTAGCCCTTTCATCCAATCTAAATGCTAGGGAATTTAGAGAGTAGATTCAAAAGAAAAGAAAAGAAAAGAAAAGAAAAGAAAAGAAAAGAAAAGAAAAGAAAAGAAAAGAAAAGAAAAGAAAAGAAAAGAAAAGAAAAGAAAAGAAAAACAATATTTTATAAAAAACAAACATTTGTCTCTGCCAAAATTTTACCTCTAAGATGTCTATTAAGAATATTTCTTCAAAACGGCAATGAGATACCACCTCACACCTGTTCGATTAGCTGTTATTAGCAAGTCAGGTAATAGCAAATGTTGGAGAGGTTGTGGAGAAAAAGGAACCCTCATACACTGTTGGTGGGAATGTAAAGTAGTACAACCATTATGGAAGAAAGTATGGTGGTTCCTCAAAAAACTGAAAATAGAACTACCTTATGACCCAGCAATCCCTCTACTGGGTATATATCCCCAAAACTCAGAAACATTGATACGTAAAGACACATGCAGCCCCATGTTTATTGCAGCATTGTTCACAGTGGCCAGGACATGGAAACAACCAAAAAGCCCATCAATAGATGACTGGATAAAGAAGATGTGGCACATATACACTATGGAATACTACTCAGCCATAAGAAATGATGACATCGGAACATTTACAGCAAAATGGTGGGATCTTGATAACATGATACGAAGCGAAATAAGTAAATCAGAAAAAAACAGGAACTGTATTATTCCATACGTAGGTGGGACATAATAGTGAAACTAAGAGACATTGATAAGAGTGTGGTGGTTACGGGGGGGAGGGGGGAATGGGAGAGGGATAGGGGGTGGGAGGGGCACAAAGAAAACAAGATAGAAGGTGACAGAGGACAATCTGACTTTGGGTGGTGGGTATGCAACATAATTGAAAGACAAGATAACCTGGACTGGTTATCTTTGAATATATGTATCCTGATTTATTGATGTCACCCCATTTAAAAAATAAAATTATAAAATAAAAAAAAAATAAAAAAAAAAATTAAAAAAAAAAAGAATATTTCTTAGATATTATTTCCATTTATTTAAAGTTTTCTCTTATTCACTATTATTGTCTCTGCTACAGCAATTGGTCCCAAGGTTATAATTGATATTCATAATCTCTTTCTTCTACTGATTATTTCAGATGCTACTCATCCTCATCCAACAATTCTGTTTGGGCTAGATCCTCATCCCTCGTGAGGTAACTTAAATCTTCATCCTGGTTTCCATGCCCTTCAGACCATGCTTACTGTAATTTCCCACCTGTATTTATTATCAGGCATAGAGAGTTAAGAGGAATCTCAGTACATCTCTGATTTCAGACACATTCCACCTTACCCCTTAACAAAGCAGCAGCTCTTTCACATCAATATGATATTAATTACTTCTGCTAGAATTAACTTCTTTCTTTCCTTTTTAGTCACTGCTATAGGAGTGGACAAAATAACTAGTGATAAATAGACCTCTAGGTTTAATGGAACCTTATTGTGACCACTAGTAGAAGCATCCTTCCTTTAAAACTAGAAATCCTGTCAGGCAGAGTCTGCAGTATGAGGACAAGGTAGTAAAATTTATTCAAGTGAGCCAATGACATTCAATAATTCTACTCTCAGAGACATCTATTTAACTCTTGAGGATACTTCACCATATAATAGCTGTTGGTTTAAACTCCATTTCCACAAGGATTCATCTTAAACAGCACAATATAGTTACATCTTCTATTGTCATTCTAATATTATATCAGGAAACAGTTTATGAATGATGCCGTATAATGGGGAACAATAAATTTCATGGATTTATATTTTTATACCTTTTTCACAAAAAGTTTCAGTAGCCCATGATCATAAATATTTTGTGACCCTCAGACACTGATGCTAATTGAGACAGTAAAGACCAACCCATACTCAGAAAGAATATCAATTTCAGTATAGACAAAGCATTTTCTATATAAGATAATTTGAACTAGCCACTAAGTATTTGGCTAATGTCCTCAAGGAGTTATACCACAATGAGGACTCAGTGTCAGTCTCTGATCTTAACAGGTCTTGTGTTCATCAATAAAAACGACATCCTTAGATAGTCTAAGTGAGAGTATGCCCATCTTGTTATCCCAATACATATTCTTCACCCTGGCACCATAACTAGCTTATTCACTGGACTGTTCTAAAAATGATAACATAGTGAAGGACAATGGCTGTTAATTTTTGTGTTCAGCACTTCCCCTGAAGTATTTGCTTTCTTTTGAGCATTATGTTAAATATTTACTATTGTGTAACAAATTACCCCAATTTTTACATGCTTAAAACATCTATTGTGTCAAGATTTATGTGGGGAAATAAGTTGCCATGTTGTGAGTTTTCCTATTGAGAGGTCCACGTGGCATGGAAATGATTCTATGGCCAACAGCCAGCAAGTACCTGGGTATGCCAACAGCCACATGTCCCACTAATTCCTGTAGACCTAGAAATTTTAAAGGAATTCTGATATTTAAGGATGTAAAGCATTTGTGCTTATGTTCCTTTTCCACATCTCTGCCCCCTCTTTGCTTGTTATATTCTTATATTTCTTGTAAGACTTGTTGGGGCTATGAATTTAGCTCTGCTTCTATCACAGTCAGATTCTGGTCTCATTTTCAGCTTAGTCTGCTTTTTGCCCATATAATGTAATGGTCTCTTTAAATATTAACATAAACATCATTTATTTTTCACATCGTACCCTGAAATTTTAAATAACTGACCTGAGTCCATTACTTTTTTTTCCTATATTTTGATGGCAATTAACTCAAGCCAACAAAGCACACAATCTTTTAAAGCATCATTGTTTTCATAGATCTTAAAAGCTTGTTCTTTTCCATGAACCAGTAGGGATGGGTAGAAAAATGCCTGCCCAAAGATGTCCGCATCCTAATCCCCAGAATTTATAAAATATGTTAGATGACATGACTAAACGGAACGTGCCTATATGATTAAGTAGGGACCTTAAAATGGTAAAATTATTTTTGACAGTCAGGGTGGAATCAAATAATTATATAGGTCCTAAAGCAGAGAAACTTTCCCAGTTGGGGTCTCAGGGATATGTGGCTATGGAAGAACATCCTGAGACAGGCAACAATACTGATTTTGCAGGGAGAAGGAAACCAAGGAATGCAGGTGGCCTGCAAAAAGCTGGAAAGTCAAGGAAGCGAGCCTCCAAAGGGAACACAGATTTATTGATGCCTTACTAACAGCCCAGAGAGACCTACATTGAACTTCTAATTTATAGAACCGTCAGGTAGTAAATTGTGTTGTGTTAAGTCACTGAGTTTGTGGTAATATTTTATGGAAGCAATAAAAAGCTAATACACCAGTTCATCTTATTTCACCTCTATTCTGTTTTCATTCTCTTCAGATGAGAGCATTAGTAATGGCGATGTTAAAGAGTGCCAGGTATTATCTCCCACCACTTCAGTGGAATTACTGGTGATATGTTCCTAGAAAGCTTCAGTTATTATTTCAATCTAAGGATCTATAGGTCTGCTTCCAATATAAATGTCTTAATTTATGGTTTCCTAAAAGCACATTTTGTAAAAAAAACATAATTAAATTCAAGTAGAGTATTTGCGAAGTGATCTCAAGAAACATCATGGGAGAGAGGATACGTACTACAAAGAAGAGGAAAGCTATTAAAAAACGTATTACCGTAGAGCGTCCACCTGGCGTGTGGAAGTCCCGGGGTTTGATTCTCGCTGGCCAGGGCACACAGTAGAAGCGCCCATCTGTTTCTCCACCCTTCCCCCTCTACTTTCTCTCTATCTCTCTCTTCCACTCCGGCAGCCAAATCTCCATAGGAGCAAAGCTGGCCCCAGCGTTGAGGACAGCTCCAAGGCTTCCACGTCAGGCGTTAGAATGGCTCCGATTGCAGCAGAGCAACGCCCCAGAGGGGCCCAGCATTGCCCCCTGATGGTCATACCGGGTGGCTCCCAGTCCGACGCATGCGGGAGTCTGCCTGACTCCCCTCAACCCCTTCCCATTTTGGAAAAATACAAAAAAAAAAAAAAAAAAAGAAAAAAAGAAAAAAAAGAAAGAAAAAGAAAAAAGGCATTACCCCTGTGGGCACCTGGAGTTCAATCCTGTTAAAGAATTGAGAAAAACAGAAAACATCTCACACAAGTGACAAAGAAGATGGGCTAGTGATTCAGGTATTACCACTAATCATAATTAAAGAATGGTTGATCCCAAAGATATTAATTCACCAGCACTTCCAGCCCAGGTTCTGGTGGTGAGGCAAATCAAAGGTACTGATAGTTGAAAGTTAGATGAGAGTGCAGGAAAATGGACAATTCTGAGGGACGATGAGTGGATTACTTAGAATATCTGCTAAAATCATCAGTTTATTTTTGTTTTACTACAAGATATTTATCACACGATTACCATTGAAAATGGGGTCCTTTTACGGAGTCACAAGGAAAGCATTTCAGGAAGAATAATGGTAGTGATAAGATTTATTATAGAAGCAATATCAAAGGCCTGCTCCTGGGTTCCCAGTGTCTCATCGACCTCTATCCTGCTGTGGAAAAAGTACAACCTAGGTTTCATTAGGCCCAGAACAAACACCAGGGTCCAGAAATTCTGTGATACTGGTTCAGTCCATAGCAAAGTTTAGTCCAGTTCTCCTTTCCTGTCTGTGCGTTAGCTGGCACTCTGTCCGTGTCCATGCTTGGAGCGCCTGTTTGGAGTCAGCATGGCTGCCAAGCCCTAGCGGCTTCTAGGGTTGCATGGCTGCCATGGTGAGAAAACATGCAAATAAATGGGATGTAAATGAATGGGGTGAGTGTGTGTTACCTGGAGAGAGAAAGAGCACTTTGTTAAATTTGGATTATATTATATTAGCTTGGGAAAGGCCAGGTGTTTTTTGTTTTTTTTTTCTTTCAAACTAACCAATCATTTTCTCAATCTTTCATGAGCTGGTTGGTGTTGGGTCTTCTCCTTTACTGATATGTTTCTTAGTTCTTCTAGGGTTTTGTGTGCTTTACCCAAATCAATCCTTTACCCCGGTCAGGCTTTGACCATTATGGTCACCATCTTAGTTCTTACTGTGCATGTACATACTTCCCCCAGCACCATCTTGGATTCTACTGGTCATGTGCCCAGCAGAAAAAAATTTCCCTCTTTTTATTCCTGCCCCATTAATTAACAGTAATGATCTTTCCTGCTCACTTTGAGGATTAGGTCCCGAGGGTGGGATGTAGAAGTGGAAGATGATGAATGTGCAACTTCTTACTGAAGCTAGCACATTCTCCTATTCATCTTCCTAATTTATTATGCTTTAAAATGTCTGATTTTCTTCTTTTATTAATAGCTAGTTACCTATGCTAACAATTCCTGTTGTCTTATATTCATGCCTTTTGCTACCATCTTCTTCATATGATTGTTATATCTTATCTGACTTGTTCAAATAAATTGGTAATTCTTTTCTCTGATTCTACTGTCTATCATTTTTTTCTCTTTTACTAATAATGTTACTTGTACTCTTACAAAATTTTAATTTTCTCTCAATTCTTCATTATTTTGTTAATCATTCTATTCAAAGGTTTACATTCTGGCTCAAAAATTCTCAAGCTTCTTTTTCTTTATAGTTTTTGTTGCTTCCAGCAAACCCAAATCTTTACATATTTCTACACATATTAGGAATATATTATGGCATTTAACATATTTTTCTGATCCTATATTGTATCATTCTTCTGCTTCTTCCATTCATACTACATTCTATCCTTGAGTTATTCTCCATTTTTCCAAATACATCACAAGCTTTCACTCCTCCATATTTTTTGCTACTATAGTTTTTCTATGACTTGATATAGCTCATTCTACAAGGAGCAACCCAACTGTCACTTAATCTGTAATCATTTTATAATTTCTGAAATAAAATAAGTCAGTGCTTTCATAATACTGTTTATTCTTCTCTTTGTCTGATTTATATTAAAGCTATTGGCTCTTATTTCTCCCAATAAATTATGAGCTTTTCAGGTTATGAACTTTCCTGAATGCTTTACACACAATAACTAGATCTTTGGTAGCAGTAAATCAAAGAATCAAAATGGTTGATCTAAAAGATAAAATCAGAAATGGTATTAGAAAGTATAATTGTTGTTTCATAAAAATAATAACAAATCAACCACTCTCAGGATTAAAAAAGTATCTATCTTTAGTAATCTTTTGAAATATTTTACCAAAGACAATGCATTAAACTAAATAAATATTAGAATGACTATTTTCTCATTACCTAATTTCTACTATCTTCTTTTAATGTTACTTCAAGCAATATATACTTTATTCTTAAAGTTTCCTGGGAAAAAAATTTTATAATGCAGTACAATAAGTATCAATTTCCTATAGCAGCCTGACTAGGCAGTGGCGCAGTGGATAGAGCATTGAACTGGGATGTGGAGGACCCAGGTTCGAGACCCTGAGGTCACCAGCTTGAGCACAGGCTCATGTGGTTTGAGCAAAAGCTCACCAGCTTGGACCCAAGGTCGCTGGCTTGAGCAAGGGGTTACTTGGTCTGCTGAAGACCCGCGGTCAGGGCACATAAGAGAAAGCAATCAATGAACTAAGGTGTCGCAATGAAAAACTGATGATTGATGCTTATCTCTTTCCGTTCCTGTCTGTCTGTCCCTATCTATCTCTCTCTCTGACTTTCTCTGTCTCTGTAAAAAAAAAAATTCCTATAGCAGAAAATAGTACTAAAGTACCACTGATGGTGGGTTGGCTGACATCCAGCTTATGTGAATGACATGCTCAAATAAGTCATAGCCTAGGCTCTCTTTTACATGTAAAAATATGCTTGTAAACAAAACAGAGTAAAACTTAAATGGGTACAGCAACAAGTAATAAAAATGATTTAATGGATAGTATTAAACCCATTTAAAAATAAAAACATTAATGGAGTAAGAGGTAGTTATCAAAATAAAAATAAATAAATAAATAAATAGACAGATAAATAAATAAATAAATGCTTCAAGGTACTTATTAACTATTTAAAAGAAGACCTAGGGTTACCTATTAACTATCTAAATGTAAAACTCATTTATTAAGTTAAAATGCTGACTAATCGAGCTTTATATAGACAACATATAATGAAAAATAAATGTCTCTAAAAATTTTCTTAGATATAATTTGAATATGCTTGATTACTAAAACTATTCATTTGTCAAATAAACAAAAAATGTATTTATGCACACTTTGCTTAGACACTTTTCAAAAGTGCTTAAATGTATTAACTAGACATTTATTTGACTAAAAACATGAAAATGAACCCGATGGCCTTCAAATTGTAGAATTTTTATAAAATAAGGATAAGATACCAAATTTCCAAAGTCATGATGATATAAAGAATTGCATCATTCATAATTATACAAGTGAATTGGTATAAACAGTGGTGGTGAAAATATCATTGGAACATCATAAAAGTTAACAAGTCGTTTATTTTAATGATGATTTGTGTATTTTGTATTTGTGAGTATTGAAAATTCAGATTTAAATCTGTAAGGAATGTCCTCAGGGAGAGACAAGTAGCTAAGGTAGGGTAGAGTGTCTGCTGAGGGTTAGATGTGTACGAAACTGCCAAGAAGAGTAGATTTCTCACTTCTCAATTTTCTTTGAATGGCAGTTATTTGGACAAGTGGAGAAAGGCAGCAGAGAGAAGACCCCACAACTGGAACAAGCTGTAGGAATAACAGCAGTGTTTACATAAGTGAAATATGGTGAACAAAATTGTAAGCACAGTTTGCATGAAAAATTTATTGTGACCACGAGGAGCCCCTGAATGGTTTCCAATGCCTCAAGGGGACCATTGATACCTGAAAATGTCTGGCCCAACCTCACTGTCCAAGATTCTAGGGAGTCTGTAGTACAGAATAGAGTATTTTTAAATGTGATCTTTATTAAGGACTGTCACTGGCCCAATATTTTTGTTCCTATGTTAAGAAACAAAACAAAAACACTTAGAGAAGCAGCCAGCACCAATGTAGAAGCTATACAATGCTACCCTACTGACATATATTTTTACTCTTTCGATGTCTTTGGCTGGTGTAAACTTGTACTCTTTCTGTTTATATCTAGTCTTTCACAAATGTCTGTTTGACTCACACTTTGTTTCTTGGTTTTTTAATCTCACCTATTTCTTACAGCCACCACATGAACAATCTTTTGAATATATTTCCAATTAATTCTTACCTGGGATTTTTCTCAGCAGTGCACATCTCTTTTGAGCTATATGCTATTAAAGCTGGCCTAGATTTCTGGATAGAAGGTGGGATGAAATGTCTACAGTGTACTAGTAGCAATTTTTCTCCGGGAGAACACTTATTATGCAAACTTCTAAGATACAAGATTTTCTTTTTCTAACTTATTACTTCACCTTTTTAAAATTATTAGTTGAATTTATAAATTAGGCATATTAAAAAATTTTTTTAAATAATTTTAGAAATTAATGACATTGAAATCCAGATAATAAACTACTTATGATAAGTATTTGTGATAACTGATTCTTTATTTAAGGAAATAAACCACTATATTTCATGACCATTCTCTAATATATGTAACTTATTTTATTGTTTTAAAAGCTAAGAAAATTGTTTCTTAGTCCCAAAATTCTAGTTTGTTTTAATATTCCATACATTTGGAACGTTAGTTCATCAATATTATCTTTAAATTGTGTTTATGAAAGGAATTTATACTTTTGGACTTTGGGCAGTAGATTTATTTAGACCAGTGGTTTTCAACTGCTGGTCTGCAGACTGGTACCAGTCTGTAAAAGTTTTATACTGATTCACAACAGAGTTAGTCATTCAAATGTTGAACAAAGGTTATAGATCCAATGATTATAGGGCTGTAACGAGAAAAAGAAGGACCCTACAATTGTACTTCTGGGTATTTATCCAAAAAAATTAAAACCCTAAATCAAAGATACATGTTTCCATATATTCATTGCAGAATTATCTATATAATAGGTAAGATATCAAAGCAACCTAAATGTTCATCAATAGATGGGAAAAAAAGTGATGGATGTACAATGAAATATGACTCAGACATTAAAAAAAAATAAAATTTTGCCATCTGCAACAACATGGATGAATGTATAGGGTATTGTGTTGTGTAAAATCAAGCAGACAGACAAAAGCAAATTAACATGTAATTTCCCTTATATGTAGAATCTGATCAACAAAATAAACTCACATTCAGAACAAGAACAGACTCAGAGATATAAAGAACATTTTGATGATTGCCAGATGGGAGGTAGGTTGAGGGGATGAGTAAAAAACATAAAGGGACTAAAAGAGTTACAAATTGATGATTATAGAATAGTAACAGGAGTATAAAGTACAACAGAGGAAATGTAGGCAATAATATTGTGATAACTGTGCACTGTGTCAGGTGTGGTAAGAGATTTAACAAGATATTCACTTCCTAAGTTATATTAATGTCTAATCATGGGGTGGTACAACTGAACTTAATATAATATTGTACATCAACTATAATTAAAAAATAATAGAAATTTAAGAAATGAAGGCACTAAATAACATAGTAGGCTTTTTTAGACTCTTCCTTTGGACTATAAGTTCTTTATCATTAAGAACTGTGCTTATCTTGGTATTTTCAAAAACAGGAATAGTGCTTGGTAGAGTTGTCATAAAAAACACTTTTTTAATCTAAACTATTCTTATAATTAAAATAGAAACAGTATTTTATCTCATCATTATGTGTATATACTGTCCATCTGCTTCAAACATAAGAATTTAAACTACATTGAAAATCAATTTATACATAAATGCCTTTTTGAATATTTTATTTTTTCAAGTCTTTCTCATTCTGGCTGTTAGAATTTCTGACAATATTCTACAATTTTCAGTCATTAATTTATAGTTAACCATATTCATATTTTTCCTTTGTCCTTTATTACCTGCCTCTTCAGAGGCAAAGAAGTCTAAACAAGAAAGGGAATGCATTAACCTTCCCTAACTTAGTAACACATTTAATACTTCAGTCTTAACAATTTTATTATAAAAAGAACAAAATAACAATACCATATATGCTTATAACAGATGATCTGTTTAAATCTTTTAGTCTAACACTAAGGGGATTACCAGGAATGAGGAGGTGGAGAATATTGGGGGGATAAATGGTGATGAACAGAGACTTGTCTTGGGATAGTGAATACACAATACTTTGTACAAATAATGTGCTATAGAATTGTGTACCCAAAATCCATGTAGTTTTGTTAAGCAATGTCACCCTAATATATTCAATGAAAAAGGAAAATAATTATTTCACAAGAATATGATTACCTAACTAGGTCTGTACATTGGTTTTAGTTTTTTTCTTGTCTCAGAATTCCCTTAATCTGGATACCTGTGAGTAATCAGGGAAAGTCTATGGCTAAACTTTCAACAGTATTCTATTTATTGCCTAATGAATCGAGAGATGCTTTCTGCCTAGTTGCTAATCTATTCCTAAAATATTGTTGCCTAATACTCAACAGAATCCCTCTGGGAAATCTGGTGTAATCTCATTCCCATATGTCCCTCAACTTCCATCATGCTTTAGTTCTTTACAATACAGCAGTCCCTATTTTGTCCACAGGGGATACATACCAAGACCTCCAGTGAATTCCTGAAATGTCAGATATTACTGAATCTTATACTATGTTTTGTTGTATTCATATATACCCATAATAAAGTTTAATGCATCAAGTAAGCATATAAAAGATTAACAATAACAAATTATAAAATAGAATAATTATACCAATATACTGTAATAAAAATCACTTCAATGTAGTATCTCTCTTTCTCAAAATATCTTATTGTATTATACTCATATTTTGACTTTTAAAAAAGCACTTTACAGCATCTCTTTGGCCTGTCTGAACTGCCAGTTCTTGTGGCACACTATTCTTGTGCTTTAGGATTGTTATTGAGTAAAATAAGTACAGTGTGTCCGTAAAGTCATGGTGCACTTTTGACTGGTCACAGAAAAGCAACAAAAGACAATAGAAATGTGAAATCTGCACCAAATAAAAGGAAAACCCTCCTAGTTTCTGTAGGATGATGTGGCAGCATGTGCGCATGTGCAGATGATGATGTAACACTGTGTATGCAGCAGAGCAGCCCACGGCCATGCCAGTCGAGATGTGGACGGTACAGAGAAAAGTTAAGTGTGTTCTGTGGCTCGCTAAATTTGAATCCGTGACCAAAGTGCAACGTGAATATTGGCGCGTTTATAATGAAGCACCACCACATAGGAATAACATTACTCAGTGGGATAAGCAGTTGAAGGAAACTGGCAGTTTGGTGGAGAAACTCCATTCTGGTAGGCCATCAGTCAGTGATGAGTCTGTAGAGGCTATATGGGATAGCTACCTAAGGAGCCCTAAAAAATCTGTGTGTGAGCCCACATTAAACTACACTGAATAGGTATGAAACTGGGAGAGATTTCTTTTTATTTGGTGCAGATTTCACATTTCTATCATCTTTTGTTGCTTTCCTGTGACCAGTTAAAAGTGCACCATGACTTTACGGACACACTGTATTACTTGAACACACATGTTGTAAAACTATTACGGTTGATCTGATAACCAACCCGGCAGCTACTAAGTGAAGAACAGGCAGGGAACATACATAGTGAGGAGACAGTGGACAAAAAGTTGATTTAGGTACTGGGTAAGACCTGCAAGATTTCATCCAGCTACTGAGAACAGTGTACAATTTAAAACTTATGAATTATTTCTAGAATTTTTCATTTAATATTTTCAGATCATGGTTATCTGAGGCTAACTGTAACAATAGGTAACTGACAGTGCAGAAAGTGAAACCATGAATGGGGGTCTACTGTATTTGTTCAACTTTCTTTGAATTGATAGACATGACAATATCTGTGAAATATTTACTCAGTTCAATACACATCACAAGTACACTTAGTCAACTGTTGGATCCAAAAAAGACATGATGAAGAATTTGTCATTGCCTCCTCCAATAATTTCATAACTTTGAAGATTTGGATTTTAATAATATTATTTTAATAATGGTAATTTGGAGCTTTTTAAAATTGTTTGACAGAGATACAAAATGCAGGTTAAATTTTCTCAAACTATGCTCTTTGAATTATCTGAACCTTAATTACATGGAATATTTACAAAAACACATATTGCCCTGGCCGGTTGGCTCAGCGGTAGAGCGTCAGCCTGGCATGCGGGGGACCTGGGTTCGATTCCCGGCCAGGGCACATAGGAGAAGCGCCCATTTGCTTCTCCACCCCCCCCCTCCTTCCTCTCTGTCTCTCTCTTCCCCTCCCGCAGCCGAGGCTCCATTGGAGCAAAGATGGCCCGGGCGCTGGGGATGGCTCCTTGGCCTCTGCCCCAGGCGCTAGAGTGGCTCTGGTCGTGGCAGAGCGACGCGCGGGAGGGGCAGAGCATCGCCCCCTGGTGGGCAGAGCGTCGCCCCTGGTGGGCGTGCCGAGTGGATCCCGGTTGGGCACGTGCAGGAGTCTGTCTGACTGTTTCTCCCCGTTTCCAGCTTCAGAAAGATGCAAAAAAAGCCACAACAACAACAACAACAACAAAAAACAAAACAAAACCCCCCCCCGCATATTACTGAGTCCATACAGACTCCCTAAATTAGTGTCTTTCTGGGAAACTTTGAAGAATTTTTTTATTTCATAGGAAGCCCAAGTAGTTGTTTTTTCAAGTTTGAAAAATCCTGCTCTGGACAGTGTTCCTGAGGCTGAAGATTTAGTGTTTCATAGGCAAAGGGATATCAAACTTCACTTTTGCATGGGGATTCAAGGGTAAATTGTTACCCCAAATCAGTTAAAGGGTTTTGTGGTTGTTAGGGGGTTTATTTTGGCATTTTTTAATGGAAAATAAAAATAGTAATCTTAGGTGATAACTGCAGTTAAGCAATAAATCAGAATTGTGACACATAGGACTAAGAAGACAAATATAATCAATTTACTTTATGCATTCTAATTGAATTTGTCACACAGATGACTGTTTTGGGTTAAATTCACTTGTACTCCCTGAACCCACCTCTTATCGGGGTGGAAACAGAAAAGGAGAGTAGGAGACTAAGGAAGGAAGAAATAAAAAGCAGAAACATTGTTTCTGAAAAGTTTATCCCACCTGATATTAGAGATACTGAATTAAACAGACTAAAAACAGAGCAAGAACATTTATTGCTAAAAAGCTATATTGATGATAAAATAAATGTCCATATCATAATAATAGAAAATTTGTCTGATTCCTTCACAGTTATTAGGGCTGTAATGAAATCCTGGCAAAAAATGTAATGCATTTTCTGGATAATGACTAAATGTAGGAAATACAGAGCAAAGAGAAAATTATATCATAAACCATGTAGAACATTCCAGTATGTCATACAGCAGGCAATTTTAAGCAGATTAATAAATATTTTGAACTGATATTAAAGTAAGAGACAAGAGAATATTACTTTACATAAAAAGAATAGGGTAATACAAAAGCAATAGCATTTATTGCAATGTATTTCTCAGAGAACATCTTGTATATTAAAATATATATTTACACTGTCATCAAAATCATTACACACAATAAATGCATTACAGATTATTTCACATAATAGGACTGTTTCCTTCCGTTACTTTTCTGTGTTTAACAAACCATGGCTCCCCTCATTCTAACTATAATTTGTTATTTGCAAGTTTGTGTGTATTTTCTGTGATGGTATTAATAGTAAACTCATTAGTATTTTCTGTGCCAAATGCCAGTGATGCTTATAACCCTCTTAGGTTGCTCTCCATAGGTTGCTCCTTAGAAAAAAAAAAGTGACATAGATTTTTAGTCTGTAATATGACTAAGTTAATATACATTTCTCTACACTGGAAGTACTCATTTTAGCTTTGAACTTACATTACATTCTAAAAGTCTTCATAGTTTTCTTTGTGCCCTTCCCCCTCCCCCTAAAGAAAACTAGATAGGTGATGGAGGACAATCTGATTTTGGATGATGGGTATGCAACATAATTGATTGACAAGATAACCTGGACATGTTTTCTTTGAACATATGTACCCTGATTTATTGATATCACCCTAGTAAAATTAATAAAAATAAAAATAAAAGTCTTCATACATTGATTAAGTAATTTCAGTGACTTTGTAACAAATGGATGATATAAAATATTAGTCATTCAGACTTTGGAACTATTAATATTAGGAATTTGAAAGGATTTTTGCATTGCAACAAAAAATTCTATGTCTTAAACTGTGTGTTCACAATTTTCAAGGGAAAGTTTTAAATTCTTGAACTCTAGTGCCATCAGTAAAATTATTAATAAATGAGTCTAAAGTTAATATCTATTCTGTGAAAGTTTTACTCACTATTGCAAATCCAGGAATCTGGTAAAATTTAAAGTACTTTACAGATGTTCAAATATTTGTTAAGTATCAAATAAAAACATGCCCAGTTATTATACTTTAATTTCACATACATTATCTTATTTGGGCATCAAAACTTCCGTGAGGTTTATTACAGCATATTACATATGGTATGATATTGATTTTTTTTAAAGTATATATTTAATTTTTTTGCTTGAGAAATTTCTTTTGGATTGCCTTGATTTGTGAAGAGCCATTAGCATAATCCAAATTGTGTTTTCTTCAGAAAGAGGGAGATATTTCCTCCTCTAAAGATAAGGCCTTCACCTGGATGATGGAATTTAAACATAAGGAGAAAAAACAACCTTTCTAGCTCACATAGCAATTGATGATGAAGAAAGAATTTGACCTAGGCAATCAGTCATGTTTGTCTAAGATTTAGATCACTTAAGAAGACAAGCAAAAGAGTACAGTGGCATGCGTATTAGGGGAGGAAGACTTTCCAGGACAGAAAGAAAAATGAATTTATAATTTCAACAGAGCATTCCAGGACAGTGAGACATAAGAAAAGTTCTTACAGAAACAGTATAAAGCCATTGTGTAAGAGGTTTTTCATTGATAGTTAAAGACAGAAAAGAGATAGTCAAGCAGGTCAAAGGAAGACATTGTTAAAGGTATAGTTAAAAGTGTCTATGTAGGTAAGGAAAAAGCTAGTAGTAAGGAAGAAATTAAAAGACACAGTGACAGAAAAAATAAAGTAGTAAGAGAAAGCAACAATAGGTCAAGTTCTCAGAGGACTGGAGTAAGGGCACACAATAAGAAAATGGTATTAAAGCATTAGGTCATTTGTCAGAATCTACCATTTAATCATTAGAATTGAATAAGTCATCACAATGAAAATCTAGGCTTTTTAAAATGTAACAGTCTATTTTTATATTTCAAGTTGATTTCAGAACATCTTGATACAGCTGATATCTATATTTTCAAGGGTAAGAGTTTGTTCTTAGTAATTTCATATACAACTTTAGACAGTATCTATAAATTTTATTTATATACAATGAATTTAGTAAGGAAAGAGTCATAAATATCAATGTGAATAGTATAAAGTGCCAATTTGATAAGTGGTAGAGTCACAAAATAATCAGCTTGTTTGAATATAACTTTACACATTTATCTCTCTGAATAGAACAGGTATTAAAACCTTAACATAATTTTTTGATCATTTTTATAGGAACAAGGATCCACTGTCTGTTATTCACAAAGAAAATTGGTTTAAACATAGTTCCCAAAATTTATTACTAAGATCTTCAATGCACAGAGAGTATATATGTTTAACCTTTACAAGAAGAGCTTGAAGGAAAGACATTTACAAAAGCATTTCAGTTAAAAGCCATTGGAAATGTAACTTTCTCAAAAAATAATTGATTTAGGTACTCTGTATTTTGGTAAAATTTTTGAATTAAAAAAAGATTAAGGGTAAATACAGAAATTGAGTGACCTTAAATTAATATTTATCTTTGCATCATGAATATCTTAAGAGAGCTAGAACTGTTGGGAGAGGAGAACATTATATAATATTTATATGCTGTTAAAGAAATAAAAGAGAATGTTATATTTGCCCTATCTCATGTATAAGTAGTTGTGTTTTATAATGTACAAAAATTTCCTAACCAAGAAAAATCAAACTAGAAAGGAATGAGGTTTGTCAAATTGGATGTCTAGGATGATATTACAAAAATGAAGAAGCCATAAGACTTCTTGCAGAAAGGACATTAGAAGCTGTCTAATCTAATCTGTCACTGATACAGAATTTTCTCTACAATGTCCCTTTCAACATATGGTAACTACTTTCTATGCAACAGTCACCAGGTTTGCATGATAAACAAAATGTTTCTTACCCTCAAGAAAATTACAGTGCAGAACTGAAAGATCAGGAAAATAAATAGCTTATAGGCCATAATAATTTTTTTCGCCAGTAATACACAGTATCACAGAGGAGGGAACAAATAATTTTAACAGATCAAAGAAAGCATCAGAGTGAAGGTAACAGTAAGGCGGGTATAGAATTATAATTAGAGTTCTTCAAGAAGAACAGCAAAAGATGGATTCAGAAAAATATTTGAGATATGAATTAGAGTGATGTGTTTAGGGAGTGTTTTAATGCTTCTGAATAGTAACACACTTGTGTGTACCCACAGTAGTAAGTACAAGGGACAGATAGATGGGTAAGGAGTCTAGAAAGGTGGGTAGGAGCCATATCATCTGAGTTGTTATATGTCAGGCCAAAATATTTTAACTTAAACTGGAAGCATCAAGAGGTAAGGGAGAAGATTAAGTAAGTGATAGATGGTATGACTGGACAGGTTTTAGACAGATCACAGTAGTGGAACATGTACAATGAGGCCAGATTAAGGACAGGGAGGTTACACAGGAAATTGGTATAACAGTCCAGACACAACAGAAGGAATAAAGAATTCAATTAGAGATATGAATGCAATAGAATTCAAAATGTGTTCTTTGATTGGAGGTAGGGTTAAAGAATGAGTTGAAGAAACTTGATGAGTGAAACAAAGTAATTTAACTAATATTAATATTAGTGTAATGCTTCACCCCTGGATAAAAGAAATGGTTTTAGCCATTGGTGCTCAGTGTTTTAAGGAAGACTGTGAGATGCCTTTATTATCTGTAAACTCTTCTGTGACAGTTTTAAGACCCTCTGAATGTCAGTTATGTTATGGTGATAATAATATCTCAAGTGCCTGTGATTAGTGAGCATTGCCTTTTTCATTGACCTTTAGCTGCCACAGAAAACATCAGTCG
This sequence comes from Saccopteryx bilineata, assembly GCF_036850765.1. NCBI lineage: Eukaryota > Metazoa > Chordata > Mammalia > Chiroptera > Emballonuridae > Saccopteryx > Saccopteryx bilineata. The sequence continues at coordinate 315,356,574 of NC_089490.1, forward strand.
GCCCTGGCCGGTTGGCTCAGTGGTAGAGCGTCGGCCTGGCGTGCAGAAGTCCCGGGTTCGATTCCTGGCCAGGACACACAGGAGAAGCGTCCATCTGCTTCTCCACCCCTCCCCCTCTCCTTCCTCTCTGTCTCTCTCTTCCCTTCCCGCAGCCAAGGCTCCATTGGAGCAAAGATGGCCCGGGCGCTGGGGATGGCTCCTTGGCCTCTGCCCAGGCGCTAAAGTGGCTCTGGTCGCAGCAGAGCGATGCCCTGGAGGGGCAGAGCATCGCCCCCTGGTGGGCAAAGCGTCGCCCCCTGGTGGGCATGCCGGGTGGATCCCGGTCGGGCGCATGTGGGAGTCTGTTTGTCTCTCCCTGTTTCTAGCTTCAGAAAAATACAAAAAAAAAAAAAAAGAAAGAAAAGAAAAGAAAACATCAGTCTATGTGCTTCAGTGAGCATTTGTAAATGACTTACAAATTCACTGCTCCTGTTTTCCAGATAATTCTAAAGAAGGATGAAATAAGATTGTTTCATAGTTTATTTGGCATCAGGGAGGTAAACTGAACTATCTATTAACATCTGCCAAACAGGGTATATATGCACATTTTATGATTATAATAAAAACCATAATTTAAAAAATTACTTTGATGTGTTGGCATACAGCATTACACAAATTTAACTGCCCCCCCATATTAAAACAATATCCCTGGTCTATTTTACAAATGAAGATGTTATAAAGAATAAGGGTCATCTTTGTATATAGCCTTATCATTGAGGAATCTAGACCAAAGTTTGTTTAACTTCTCTGTGCTTATATTTTATTCAGGATGAGCTTTATGGAAAATAATGATTTGATTCTCAATTTAAACCCATAGCATAACTCTTCTGGGATGAGTTTTTACTCACTGTTTGGTTCAGGAATTTAAGCTGCTGAGAAGAAAGGGAAATAAACCAAAAATATTTATAATTTTATCAAAGACAGTTTTCTTTTTTTAACTTTTGAATGCTCAATCAAAAGTTTTCTCAAGGCAAAATGTTTTATTTTAATTTTTTTTAATTAAATGAGAGCAGGGAAGGCAGAGAGATAGACTCTCACATGTACCCCAACTGGGATCCACCTTACAAGCCCCCTATGGTGCAAGGTTCTGCCCATCTGAGACCATTGCTCTATTGTCTGCAACTGAGCTATTTTTAGCACCTGAGGTGGAGGCCACCAGCCATCCTCATTGCCTGGGACCAACTCACTGGACTCAATCAAGCCATGGCTGTGAGAGGGAGAGAGAGAGAATAGGAGGGGGAAGGATAGGGTAGGGAAGCAAATGGCTGCTTCTCCTGGGTGCCCTGACCAGAAATTTAACCGGGACATTCATACACAGGTCCAATGCTCTACACTGGCCAAATATTCAGGGCCTCATTTTAATTTTTATTAATATATTTTTGATGACTTCTAACTAATCTTATCTATGTGCTTCAATGCAAAAGGTAGAACTTATTGTTCTAGTGCATAAGTCTATAAGTTTTATATAATTGGCAAATCCAATCACTAGAAAATTAGCAATGTGACATACAAGCAATAAATTGCAAAGTAATCTAGGTATTCTATAATAATTTTTCCAATCTATTAAAGAGTAATTTACATAAACTTAAATCAACCCATTTTAAGTATACAAGTGACAATATAAGTATTTTTTAATGTTGTATAAATATCACCAAAATTAAGATACGAGACACTGTTCTCATTCTAAAATTTTGTTTATTTACAGTTGAATCCTTACTAAACTCCTGGCTCTAAGCAAACAATTATTTTATGTTGAAAAAGTTGGCCCTTTTTAAAATTTTATATAAATGGAATTACACAGTTGAAGTCTTTTGTATTGATATTTTGCTTATTTAATTTAGCATTATGTATCCAAGATTTATCCTCTGTGGTTGTTTCTATTGCTCAATACTATTACACAGTATGGGTTTAGTATAACTTATGCATCCACTAATTGAAGAGATTTGGATTTTTAAAATAATTTAGCTATTTGTGACTAATGTTGCTATGGTCTAATACAGCGGTTTTCAACCTGTGGGTCGCGACCAGGATGGCTTTAGGCGACCCCTGTGTTTTGGTCGTTCGACCCCCGCCAGGGTAGCGACCCACAGGTTGAGAACCACTGATCTAATAGGAGTTGTTCTGAAGGAATTAAGAATAGAAGTGATGAAAAGGACCATGAACCAAGGAAGTCAGGTGGCCTTTAGAAGCTGAAAAAGATAAAGCTTCTTTCCTCAATGCTCCGGAAGAAATACAGTCCTGCCAACCACTTGATTTTAGATTTTGTTCTACAGAACTGTAAATGAAGAAATTTGTGTTGTCTTAAGCCACTAATTTGTGATCATTTGTTACAGCAGTAATAGGACCTCAACCAGGAATGTGAATGAGGATGATTGATTAGAACAGATGACTAGAACAAGGGGTGTAAGATGGTATTGTCTGTATTTGGGACTTGAATTTCTGTGTGCCACCAAAGGAAGAGAGATAAATTTTGTTCCTATTAAAATTTTATGTGGCATATTGTCTGATGTAACATGTTTGGTCAGTGTCTTTGGCAAATAAACTCAGCTTTATTTCAAGTAAAACCTGGAATAGGAGATGAGATCTTGATATTCTATATAAATTGCTATAATCCCTTGATGCATATCAGTATATTCTGGGCATAACATGAAAGAGATATGTGCAATAGGTCTGTTGAAAGAAAGCAAGGACTTTTTCATTGGACACTAAAATGGACAGAATCTAGTTATCTTAAAAGTTCATAAGTTGTTCAGCTACAATTCCATTTGTTAACAGATCTGACAAATATTTGAAGTCAAAACGCTGTTATGTGTGTGTAGGTATATATATAATACATATATACATTTATAAATTTCCATTTATGTGTGTAGGTATATATATAATACATTTATAAATTTCCATGTCAGTAGAAGTATTTATTTGCTTGAAAATAAGATTTTGATTTGTTCATGTTTTGGTGTGGAAAGATATTTTCACTTCTTCTGAATAAGTATATAGAAGTGGAATAGCTGAGTCATAGAGGATGTATGTAGGAATTATTTCAAAACACCAGATCAACTCAAAACATATTGTGTGTCACAGAGAGGAACATGTTTATGTTTGATTGTTCAAGATTGTTGACATATTGACTTGTCACTGAAATTAACTTAGGTATGTCAGGATAAATTAATGTTGTGATTAAAAATATGGGCTTGGGAATCAAACAGAAACACATTTTAGCACCTTACTAATTATGGAATGTGAGAAAAGCTGTATATCTTCTTTAGTCTTCAGTTTCCTCATCTGTATCATGGGAATAGTAACATAAGTGAGAATATACATATGAAATGAATAGAAAAATCAGACACAAGATTCACATTAAATATTATGTTTACTAATATTTGACAATTCTCACAAAGACACTCCTTAAAAGATGTGAATGTATAGGCCAATCCGAGGTAGCCAATTGGAGTTACAACAGAATGTGAATGTGACAAATTTAGCTGAAAGTTTAAATGAGCCCTGTTCAGTTCACATAAAATCAGCAATAATAAAACTTAAAAAAACCCTATATTTTGTCAGTATTATAAGTAGATAATAATATATAATCAATAAAGTAAATACAATAATTCAAGGATAGATATTATACCTAGGTACGTAAGAAATAATAAAATGTGTCTGTATTTGCATATGTGAAAGAGATAGAGAAAGATCTAATCAAGATTGAATCTAAGCACCAAATTGTAGTAAAAGGGAAACGAGGTATATCTATATATCAAGCCATGGACTTACTTCATAAGGGGTGGTGTATTTTTTCATAAAGTCTGGTTATCTCTTATAGTGATCTTTTCAGCCACTGATGACTATAGTCTATATTCAATAATTCCTTATAGGTTACAGAATGTTGATATCTTAATTCTCTCATTATTTACTCACTTATTATTTTGAACATTAAGATAAGGAGTAAATTTCCCTTATCAACTATTTCTATTTCTTTTCTTTTTTTCTATTTTGTTCTTCAGTTTATCATGTTCATTAGATTCCACATATAAGTGAGATTATATATTTGTTTTGTTCTGCCTGACTTATTTCACTCAGCATAATAATCTCCAGGTCCATCTGTGCCATCGTAAAAAGTAAGATTTCCTTCTTTTTTACAGCTGTGTAGTATTCCATTGTGTAAATGTACCACAACTTTCTTATCTACTCATCTACTCATGGACACTGAGCTGTTTCCAGATTTTGGCTGTTGTAAAAAAATGCTGCAATGAACATGGGATGCATAACTTCATTTGAAATAGTGTTTTGAAGATATTCTGCATTTGCCCATTAAGAGTGCATGCATCTCTGAGAACACCTGTCTTTTTCTCACAGGGCAAATGTTCCCACAGCTCAGATGTCCCTCTGGACCTTCAGCTGCTGCTGACTCCTAGGAGCAGAGGCAGCCCTATTCATGTCTCTGCCCATTCTACCAGCCCCGAAGTGGCTTCTTCTGTGTCTCCTTCATTATAGACTCCTCTTTATTTAGTCCTAAATTAGTTTTTCAGGATGAATGTCTTTATATTTTGTTTTAACTCTAGTTTGGTCCTGCAAGGTTGCAATTGGAACATCTGCCTACTCTGTCACCATCTTGGAATCTTCAGAGGCTTCCCTCGACTATTTGTTTTCCTTAAAGTAATTTTGTACATGAGTGCCAAGATAAATGCTTCCTAGTTTTCTAAATTTCTAAGTTTTTAATTAGCATCCTCTTAAAGTGACCCTACCTGCTGTCCCCAACCCCATGCTGGCGCCCAGTGTGAAATTAAATTCTATATACAGCTATTATTTGGGTAGTGTCTTCCATAATTGCACAAGTCTTTCATAGAAAATAAGTAAACATAATTTTTATTAGAATAAGAATTTGCAGAGGTAGATTTTACTAAGCAGTTAGCTAGTTAAACAGAAATAGAAAACAAAAGTTTCTTATATTGTATTTTCTATTTCAATGGCAAGAAATAGCTCAGATATGTAGGCAGATAGAAGTCAATTATTTTTTAAATCTTCTGAATAATTTTGCCTTTTTAAAAATACAACTATTAAGTAACAACAAAAAACAAGGGAAACCTCAAACACACAAAAAAATCACAAATATTAATTTATCCTGTTTCAGTATTAACATTCTAAACCATCTTTTATGTATCTAATTCAAAATTAGAATGTTACATAAACACAAAGTTCTAGAATTTGAATGTTTGATGCTTAGAAAATGAGTTCATTTTTGTATTAATAAAAATATTCAAGTAGTTATTGTAGATACAGACTAAAAGCTAGGAAAAATAGTGAAAAATAAAAAGTTACAAAATAATACATAGAGCATATATATGAAGACTATGCATAGGATAAACCACATAGGATAAATGTTGAATGATGAAGGAAGGAAATAAAGAATAGTAAGAGAAATCTTCTCAACCCTTTGATTCTACAAACATACATCCGGGCATTTCTAGCCTTGTTTACCCCATCAAAGAAAAGCCATTTTGTATGATCTTTGAAAAGCTTGTAAATTTTATACTAAGAGTGTTCTCTTTATTATAATAGTCCTCTTCACTTTTTACAATAGTGCCTTATACTCTATTGCAGTAGTCTTTTTCAACAAAGTCTCTTCTTATCAAAGTTCAGATTTGTTTTTATTTGCTATTTATAATGGATGGACTAAACTAACACTAACTAAACTGATCAATCTTACCACCAAGAGTTGAAATATCAGGTAGTATAAAATACCTGGTATGATGCAATAGAAAATATTTCTCACTAGCCATGATCTATTCTAGCCAAAAAACAGAAACAAAAACGAAAAATACTTGAACCTGAATCTCTCCAGGTCTCTAGCTCCAACCGCCTATTATGGGAAATCGAGAAGATAGAAGAACAAGTTTTTAAAAATACCATGAAGACACAAAACACCAAATCAAGATCATGGGAAAATTCTACAGGAAAAATGACCCAGTTATTTTAAAGATCTAGTATCTGTAGGGTGGTGGGCAATGGGGGAAGGTCACGTGGGGAACTCATGCCCGGGAATTTTGGCTAGGGCCACCCACAATCAAGCGGCCAAAAGAAACTTTCCAAGAGCCCTTCGGAAAAGAGCAACCATCTGCCAGCCAGTGATATTTTACCACGTCATATTAGCTCGACCACCCTAGGGACCCTTTAAATATCTCTCACATGGGTCACCCCTTGTGATTTCTCTGACCCCTGACCCCTGGGACCAGAGAACTGGGCATCATCTGGGCAGCACGGTACTCAATAAAGCCTTTACTATTCCACACTTTGTGGCTCCGGCCCCTTCCTTATTTCTCGGTGGGGAAAAATACCTTATAGTATCCTGAAGATTTGTATTAAAATGATATCATAGATACATGAGATTTCGTAACACCCTGCTCCTAATAGTTTTATTTGATCCAAGTTTTCCTCAATGAAATATTTCTCATTTTTTCCTTTGAAATTAAAAATATCAATATATTTTTACTGATCTACCCACCATTAGAGTATCAAGACCTTTCATTGATGTATTCATTGTTTATTTACTCAACATCAGCTAAATCTAAAATCTTGAATTTATCACACATTTTAACATTCCAACCAAGAACTTAAAAGGGAAGTAAAGACTGATAATATTTGTCATCAAATTCTAAAGAGTATCAGAACAATGATAATCATGATGCATTTGTAGCAATTATACAATATTCCCCAAACTTAATGGAGAACAAATGAATAAACCAAAGTAATCAGTAAACTGGCAGAATAATCAAAATTTTTGCCAACCAGAGCCACCTGCATGGAGTCTGTATTTGCTCAATAAGAGGAAGACGATAACACAGTGGAATAATAATCTCACCCTAATAATAAAAAATTTCACCCTAAGGTGAAAATATATCTGCTTATTGTATAATAAAACTTCTTGGTTTTTTGTAACTTGGTTAACATTTTCTCTTTATTGCAGATGATTTGTATTGAAAATATGACAAATAAATTTCACTTCATTATTAGCAAAAGGAAGTAAGCAGGTAAGAAATTTAACAATGAGGTATTATTGCCTTGGGACTCCAGCCCTGTTAGAAGAGTCTTATTATCAAGGTCATCAATCAGCATTTCCTGGATGCCTGCTGAGGTTGAGACAGTGTTTGAAATATCCTGGGTGCATATAGTTCAAGGAGAAAACACAACTACCAATAATACAGACAAGTTATCAATCATTTCACAGTCACATACTTTACTCTATAAAAATTTAGTGTAGACATTTGAATGTTGAATTCAGGATCCCTGTACTCTGCTGCTTAAAAAAGGCCTTTTCTCTATACTAAAATCTTATGTAAAGAACCAATCAAGAACTGAGTGCAAATGACTTATTTCTGTTAAGCAAACTATTTAATTTATTTTTGTGTCTTCTCAACACCACTTTTAAATCCAAGTTGTCCTAAGGGCTGTTGAATGTGCTGATTTTTTTTATAATACTCACTCCTTATATCCCTGCTTTGTTATATAGGCCACATGGCTTCTTATGTGGACTATTGCAATAACAATAAACTTGTCTTCCTTACTACAGCTATGACCACACCCTATTACATACTCTGTGAGTGACTTATATATTAATATAATGATTATATTACTACTTGTCTAAAATTCTTCATAGTTGTTTATTGCCTTCAGAAAAAGATCTGAATTTCTTAATTTGGTAATTTGGTGTTAGATGTTTGATGACATCATTCCCACCCTTTCTTTCTTTCATTTCCTACCATATCTTCACACTCTCTCTAGCTTTCACCACTTGTTCTTCAAAATTGCTTTTTTGTTGTTGTTGTTGCTGTTAAATACCACTTTTTTCCCTTTGCACATTCTTCTGAGGGACTTTGTTTTGAAAGCTCTCAATCACCTACCCTCTCTGAATCATCCCAGGTTAACATAATTCTCTTTGTATTCCCCACACCCCAATAAATCTCTACCTTCACTTTTCCATGTTGCTTTTCAGTTGTTGGTATGGTTAGTAGTGTTACCAATAAACTGAGCTCCTATGGACAAGGACTATTGCCTTAATTTATCAAAAAGCTTTATGTAACACTCCATCTAGCATATAATAAAAACTCACTAAATGTTTGTTAAATAATTAACATTTTATAAAAATAACCATTTTTAAGATATGCCTACGTTTTCATTGTCCTTCACTCTGATTTCATATTAATCTTGAAAAAGTAATTACTTGGCAATTTTACTCCTATTTTAAAATGTTAAAACACTTCTCATGACCAACCAAATGAACTTCAGGTGTGTCTTTCAGTAGTTCATTTTCAACTTTATTTGAAAAGCTCCTTTTTAGAAAATGTGTGCTCCAGTCAATTAGAAATAATTCCTCTCTTTTCTTATCCACCATAGTCCCATGTTTGTCTTTGCATCTTTGCTCATGAATCTCTTGCATCTTTAGTGTTTTTTAATTATTTAAAGAAATAGAATTTACACTTAGAAAACAACATAGACAATTTTATCATAAAACATTTTATTTCACTATATTTTACCTTCTCATTTTTCTGTTTTGTTAGTTAAAAACGAGAACTATATATTAATTTTTATTTCTCATAATACATTGTGCCTCAAATCTGATCAATAAGTATTTGTCCTTTAAAAAACAAATAAAAGAATAAATAAATGATTAGTATATGTGTATAAATATATGTGTGTATTTTTTTTTGTATGTATACTAAGTTGAGATTCTGTATTGCACTTTCTGAGCCATTTTTAAAAATAAGCAATGCAGGTCCTGGCTGGTTAGCTTAGACTGTTAAGAGCATCCTCTGGAAACAAGGTTGTGAGTTCAATCCCTGATCAGGGCACAACACACAGGAAGCAACCAAAAAACACATGACTGAGTAGAACAACAAATACTTCCTTTCCGCCTTCCTTCTCTCTCCCTTCCTCTCTCTGTCTTTCTAAAAAATCAATAAAAATTAAGCCCTGGCCAGATAGCTTGTAGCTGGATCATTGTCCAAGAGCTTGGAGGCTGACTGGATTTTAGGATCATGGCACATACAGAAGCAGCTCAATGTTCCTGTCTTCCTCTCTCTCTGCTTCTCTTTCTTTCAAAAAAAAAAAAAAAGTTGGTGCATTGTCCTGACCAGGTAGTTCAGTGAGTTAGGCCATAGACATAATATGCCAAGGTTGTGGGTTTGATTCCCAAAGCACATACAAGAAGCAACCGATGAATACATAAATAAGTGCAACAACAAATTGATGTTTCTCTCTCTTGCTCTCACTTCCTATCTCTCTCTCTAAAATTAATCAATAAAAAAATTTAAAAATAGGTGATTCATTGAAAATTTTAGCTACGTCTATCTTAAATAAAATAATTGTGTAATAATTAACAGACAGTTTGGTCACTTTTAATGCATAAAAACAATATTCAAAAATTTTTTTAATTAATTTTTTATTAAGTGAGAGATGAGGAGGCAAAGACAGATTCTGCATGTGCCCTGACCAGATCCCCCGCAAGCCCCTACCAGGCAATGCTCTGCCAGGCTGGGCTGCAGCTCCTTTGCTTGGCAACTGAGCCATTGTAGTGCCTGGGGCCTAGGCTTTGGAGGCATCCTCAGTGCCTAGGGGGTCAACTTTGCTTAAACTATTCAAGCCACGGCTGTGGGAGGAGAGGGGAGCAGTGGAGAAGCAAATGGTCACTTCTGTATGCCCTGACCAGAAATTGAACCCAAGACTTCCATACGCTGGGCTGATTCTCTACTGCTAAGCCAACTAGCCAATGCCCAAAATCTCTTTTAAAATAAAGGAAAATCAGAGTTGTAGCAATACAGAACAAAACTGAAAAAAAATACAAAAAATGCATTTATCAAAATTGTTAAGCATATATGTCATTTTTTAAATCTCCTTTCCAATCTCTAAGTCTTACAAAAACAAGATGGAAGAAAGAGAAAAAAAGAAAAAGAAAAAAGGATATTTTAAATAATTTTCTGACAAGAAGAGGAAAATTGACTCACTGCAGAACCAGCTCCCAGAAGACATGAAAACTTAACTCAATAGTACTTTTAATTGGACTATTTTCATAGCATGTTAACACCTTGTTAAATTGAGTAGGCTCTGACCTTACATTTTAATCATTTTAATAATCACTTGGGAATAGAAGAGATTCCTTTCTTTGTAACTTAAGGGTTTCACTGAATTTAATAAAATATCAGATGCCACTGGTTATTTCAAATTCAATGCTCACAGATTCTATCCACCAATATACATTTGGCAATATCAGAAATGTATCCAGGTGATCAGAGAAAAGATGGACATATGATTGGATCAATAGACCATCACTACAAGTAATTGTGAGGTCATTCATATTATAGAATTATTACCGGCCCTGGCCGGTTGGCTCAGCGGTAGAGCGTCGGCCTGGTGTGCGGGGGACCCGGGTTCGATTCCCGGCCAGGGCACACAGGAGAGGTGCCCATCTGCTTCTCCACCCCTCCCCCTCTCCTTCCTCTCTGTCTCTCCCTTCCCCTCCCGCAGCCAAGGCTCCATTGGAGCAAAGACGGCCCGGGCGCTGGGGATGGCTCCTTGGCCTCTGCCCCAGGCGCCAGAGTGGCTCTGGTACAGCAGAGCAACGCCCAGGATGGGCAGAGCATCGCCCCCTGGTGGGCAGAGCGTCGCCCCTGGTGGACATGCCGGGTGGATCCCGGTCGGGTGCATGCGGGAGTCTGTCTGACTGTCTCTCCTCGTTTCCAGCTTCAGAAAAAAGAAAAGAAAAGAATTATTACCAAAGATAAATTTTAAATAGAGACATAATAAATAAATCCTTTTTTAGGCCAAATAAGTTTTTCTTAATGAAAAAATTATAGCTATACAATTTTAAAAATAAATTCTATATATTTATAGGACCTGAAAACAAGTAAATGAAAGTAGATACAAATATTTGGTTAGAAGGATGGCTATCACAGAAATGTTCAAAAAAACCCCCAAAAACTACAGTGACCCAAATGTTTAATAATAATTAATTCTATGTTAAACTTTATGTGTCTAGTATTCACAATACATGGTTAGATATTGAGTAGACATTTTTACTCACTTGGGTAGTACCCACAAATGCAAACGAGTAAATATACCTATTATATATATCATATAATTGTAAATTGTATAAGAATAGGATCTGGGCATTGATGTCAACACATCAGGACCTCAGTGCTTAATTCATTATTTATGGGTATGTCATCAAGGCTATTTGTTTAGTATTTTGGGGTTTAAATTTTCTCAAGAGCAAAATGGTTTACTTATAAAATGGTTTTGGATGCCTAATATGTAATGAATATTTTTATTTCAATGTTAGATACAACCAAAAGCAAAAACAACTACCACTTTCTCAATGCACAGAAATGCAGCTCAACTCCATTTTGTTTCTAGTTTGCAGCACCTAGCCACTGAGCAATGATATAATAAGTTGGTACTAAAAATTCATATACTTACTAAATTTTGATACTCTTTACCACTGAGGTGGAATCTAGACTGAAATCATCACTGATTTCAGTTGTACTGTTATAGACTATCCAAATGTCCAAATGTTTCATGATACTGAATATAATAAGAAAAATCTTTCAAGTTCTAAACTTATGTCATTTATTATCTAATTTAAAGTATAATAAGTCTTATAATAATAGCATCAAATTATCTTTTCACTGAGTTTACATTCCTTCCACAAAACAAGAGAAATATCTTGTAAACAACAGAGGCTTGTGCATAAAATCAACGTCGTAGCCTAACTGAATAATTATTTCAAACGTGTCAACTATTCTTAAGGCATTCTGATTCAAACACTATGTTTCATCTTCTCTTGACTTTCTAAACTTCGGTTTTCTGGACTGTTGCAGTTGTTAGGAATACAGATTCATACCAACCCTAAGAAACTGCCTTCTACATTTTTCCATTCCTTTTGCCTTCTGTATTAGTTTCCTGTGTAAAAAAATCACCACAAACTTAGTGGCTTAAAAGAATATAAATGTATTGTTATTTTTTTATTTTTATTGAGAGGTGGGAAGGCAGACAGACAGACTTCCACATGCACCGGGACCAGGATCTTCCTGGCAAGCCCCCTATGGGGTACTGTACTGCCCATCTTGTGCTGTTTCTCCATTGCTGGGCAACTGAGCTAATTTGGTGCCTGAGGTGAGGTCTTGGAGCCGTCCTCAGCACCTGGAGGCAACTTTGCTGGAACCTTTCCAGCAATGGCTGCAGGAAGAAAAGAGAAAGAGAGAGAAGGGGGATCAGGAGGGTTGGAGAAGCAGATGACCACCACTCCTGGGTGCCCTGACCGGGATGTGAACCCGAGAATTCTACATGCCGGGCTGACACTCTACCACTGAGCCAACCAGACAGGGCTAAATGTATTATTTTATAGATCTGAAAGCTAGAAGTTCAGAATGAGTTTTAGTAGGTGAAACAAAGTGTCAATAGATTTGCATCCATCTTGAGTATATAGGAGAGAATCCATTTTCTTAACTTAAACAGTTTCTAGAAGCCACCTGTATTCCCTGGGTAATGAATAACCTTTTTCTCCAACTTCAAACCAGCGAGATATCTGCCTCTAATCTCTCTCTCTCTCTCTCTCTCTCTCTCTCTCTCTCTCTCTCTCTCTCTCACACACACACACACACACACACACACACACACAACACACACACACAATGAGTCCTCTCTGACTGCTGTCTCATGTTTTCCTTTATAAGGATTTACATTGAGTCCTTCTAATCCAGGATAATTTCTCCATGACAAACTCCTTAACCTTTTTCCATGTGGTGTTATACACTAACAGGTAGGGGCCATGATTTTGACTATCATGCCTTCCTTCTAAATAATTTTACCACTAATTTTGTTTTTCCGATAATTGCATTCATTTATTAATATTCTTCCATGATTTTTCCATCAATTTCAGAATAAAATATAAGATATTATCATGAAGACTTCTTCTTAGTAGATCTCCATTTCCTTCCTTAACTTAAACCCGTTCTCTAGTTATATCTTCTATTCCAGCTGTGCTGACATTTTCTTGCATCATCCTCCCTATACATGGTCTCCTCCCTTGGTCCAGGTAAGAGGCAAAACAGGAATAAATGAAGCAATAATATGATAAATAAAGAAAGTAGAGAGTTTAGTGTCATATTAGGAAGCAGAATTAATCTCTGCTTAATGATCTCATTATTATTATTATTATTATTATTATTATTATTCAGTGAGAGAAGGGGATGCAGAGACAGACTCCTGCATGCACCCTTACTGGGATCCACCTGGAAAGCCCACTATGGGGCAATGCTCTGCCCATCTACGGCCCTTGCTCCCTTGCAACAGGAGCCATTTTTGGCACCTGAGGTAGAGGCCATGGAGGCATCCTCAGGGCCTGGGGCCAATTCGCTCCAATTGAAGGATGGCTTCAAGAAGGGAGAAGGAGAGACAGGGAGAAAGAGAAAGTAGTGAGAGGGAGTGGAGAGAAGAAGCAAATACACACTTCTCCTGTGTGCCTGACCGGCAATCAAATCAGGGACTTCCACACACCGGCGACGCTCTACCACTGAGCCAACTGGCAAGGGCTTCTGCTTAGTGATCTCTTACTCACAAGTAACTATATAGTTTGAGGGATTGAGAGAGAAAACTAAGGAAACAAAATTCTAAATAAAGCATGGGTTTATGAGTGGAGAAAGATTATAAGATTAGTTTGTGGCATACAGATGAAAATAAATGGCAGATTTTAGGATAAGAGAATCGTTAACTTTTATGGACCCTCATGCAAAATTTAAGATTATCTTTTATAGTCAATGGTTTAATATGCATTTTAATTTTATATATATAAATATATATATTGATCTTAAAAATCAAGACAAACATCCAACAATAAAAGGAGCTCTTGTCATCCAAAAATACTCCCCTGCAATGGCCTATGTGTGTTCCTTCTCTGCTGTTCTGCACATCTTGCAAGACCAATGCAAGTGATAAATGATAAAATAATTTTTGATTTACACCTTAGTGCCAAGCATCTTGTCAGTTGTAAAAGACAGTTGGCTCACAATCTTTAGATGTTAGTCTGTTCAATGCTTTTGATTTGATTCCAGGGGCAGGCTATGAATAACTAACTGAGTGAGATTAGTCTTTCGTTTGCTTGCAAAACTTTATTCTATGCCGATTCATAAATTATATTTGCTGCCTTACAGAATCTCATTATCCTTCATTAGAAAAAGCATACTAAATAGAAGTTTGTATTACATGTCAGGCACTGCCTGGGGGATGAAAGAGCCAATAAAGGCAAAGGCATTGCAGTTTACAGACTCAAAGAGGCAAGCAAACACAGGCTCTGGTCCTCTTACGTTTGATACGTAGCATAACATAGTCATAGTGCAAGACAAATCTCAGGCGGATGTCTGATTAATATAGATAAGAGCAACTAGTAAACTCTTAAGTCAGGAAAAGTTTATTATATCCCAACCCCTTCATAAAGGACTGTGTCTATTTCAGTACCTGGTACATAATAAGTGATTGATAAGTAGTCTTTAAGTAAATGTAAATACAACTTTATTCCCATAAGTAAAAATAATTATATTACATTTGTTAATTAGGAATTAAAAATTCTCTTAAAGGGATATTAAATATTCTTTTTTTTTTTTTTCCTGAAGCTGGAAACAGGGAGAGACAGTCAGACAGACTCCAGCATGCACCCGACCAGGATCCACCCGGCACGCCCACCAGGGGCGATGCTCTGCCCACCAGGGGGTGATGCTCTGCCCATCCTGGGCGTCGCCATGTTGCGACCAGAGCCAATCTAGCACCTGAGGCAGAGGCCACAGAGCCATCCCCAGCGCCCGGGCCATCTTAGCTCCAATGGAGCCTTGGCTGCGGGAGGGGAAGAGAGAGACAGAGAGGAAGGCCCGGCGGAGGGGTGGAGAAGCAAATGGGCGCTTCTCCTGTGTGCCCTGGCCAGGAATCGAGCCCGGGTCCCCCGCACGCTAGGCCGACGCTCTACTGCTGAGCCAACCGACCAGGGCCATATACAGCCATTTAAACCAAGATTTATGATGTTTATGTAGACTTCCCTTCATATACATGTACAGGCATACATAGAACTTAAGACAAAGATTCAACACTCGTCTTCAAATTTCCCCTTACATTGTTACTATAATGGTTGCAAGGTACATTGATAATGAAATAAAAAACACAGTCTATTATCTCTGAAAGCTAATGCTGTACTAGCAATGATAGAAAAAATATAATGAGACAAACCAGAATATTCTTAATAATCATGTCACTAATCACAAACACATTTATATTATTTTAAAGATGTGCATACTAAATATCTAGAAACTGAGTATTCATATAAATCAAAAC
The DNA here is from genome assembly GCF_036850765.1 of Saccopteryx bilineata. Classification (NCBI taxonomy): domain Eukaryota; kingdom Metazoa; phylum Chordata; class Mammalia; order Chiroptera; family Emballonuridae; genus Saccopteryx; species Saccopteryx bilineata. Next base: position 315,371,979 of record NC_089490.1, read on the forward strand.
AATGTTTTTACTTAAATATTTTAAACTAATGTCTTTAAAAAAAGAGTATTAATTAGAAATAGGAGTATTTATATTTTGGAAATGCCCATTTTGAAGAGGTTTAGAAGTAATCAGATGCTAATAGTTCAGAAAACACAGACATTTAATTACAGCTGGACAGAGCTCTGCAGCATAAGGCCCTTTTGGTGTTGTCATCATTCTAAGCTGCTAAGTCAAAGAGTTGTATGCTCCAGATGTGAAGAAATAATAAGGATGATAGCTTAACAGATGCTACCTGTTATCTAGTAAGAGTGTTACATGCCAGATCTGTAAAACATTTTAAGTTGCTGGCTCATGGAACTAGGTGAGTGTGGGAGGGGAGAAGGGACCACAGATAATGAGTTGTATAGTAATGGGTAGAAATAAATATATTTATACTTAACTCTATGTAGGGCACTTTTTAAATGATTAGAAATTTCTGGTTGGATTTTTAAAATATCATTTATCTGATTCTATGGAAAGAAAGTTCAAACAATTCAAGCAAGGGTGTATGCACTGATTTTCTTGTTCCAGTATACTTTAAAGATAAAAGAATTTGAAACAACAAAACCAGTTTAAAGAAATGAATGCAGGAAAAGTTGACCTGATCAGATTTCCACAGGGAGCCAAATAAGTGAAACAGACTCAGAATCAATGTGTTGAAAAGATGATCGTCATGATAGACTTGTATGGTTCTCTCATGAAATGGAATTGAGGGAAGACAGAAAACATCAAGTTGAATTTCATTATTTTCTGAGTGTGGTAACTGTTAAAATGATGTTAGAGAGGTAAGAAAAAACACACACACACAAACATTAGGCCTCCAAATCAGTTTTGCTCTTCAGCTGAAGAAATATTTTATAATGACATGTCATTTGAAAGTGGGCAAAGGATCATTGAATAGGTAAAGAACAGAATGTTTTGGGAATTATTTTTAAGTTTCTTTAAATGACTATATTAGCCAGGGTTCTCTAAAGAAAGAGTATTATCACCAAAAATTTTTATAATATTACAAAAGAAATTTTAAAATTAATTTGTCAGTTATTTGCATCATTTCTTCTACTGGCTTACAGAGAAAAAATTTTTAGTTCTTTTCATTTTCTGTGGAAGGACTGAAAATAGATAAGCTTTTAGCTAGTAGTAGTAAAACCCAGGAAATTGCCATATTCAATGAAGACTGAATCACTCACTAAACCCACTGCAAATGAAGGAAATGTTCCAATAGCTTTGTCCTCATGGCTAATTAAATATTTATATGAAAGAAAATGATATATCTCAATAAGACAATGCATTCAATTGGTAATAGTCACAGAACATATTGTCACTGTTACTAAACAAAGAAATTGCATAGAGCAATGCATTTATATTGAAGCAAAAGCACTGTCCTTTGTCCTGATTTTAACAATGCTTCTTTATGTACCTAGATTCTAATATTATTTTACTAATTTATTAAGTCTAATTTATTCTACTTTAAATTTAACTACTTCAGAATTTTTAATAATCAAGTTTAAATACAAGTTTAGTGTCTAAAACACAGATTTTGCTATTTTAAGGCACTCATTCTGTCTATTGTTTTATATTACTGTACTTGCCATCCACTTACATCATACATGGTCAAATATTATAATAAGTAATAGCAAAATGCTTGGAGCAAATAAAAACTGAGTTGCTGCTCCTGAATCCTAATTTACTTTTAGTTTCCAAAATCCTAATGGTTCAACCATGTTTAACTGTATATCTAAGAAGTAATGTTAAGTCAGAAAATGGCTTCATAAAATATTTCAACATCATAAATGCAATTTAAAGAAAACACTCTTGATAGCTCTGCTTTAAATCTGTCTTTAAATATACATCAAGGTTGAAATGTGGTCACAATATAAAAAAAATCTTTGAGATCATGGTTTTGCAGCTTCTGAAAAGAATACATTGCCATCCTTGGTGACAATTTTTCTGGGAGGATTAAGAGAAGTAGGAAGGAAAATCAACTGTAGTTTCATTATAGACTTTGCAGAAATAGACTTTTCACTCACTTAAAGAAGCAGAAACATTTTAATATATTATTCCAAACGGATAGGGATAATTTAGACATTGCAATGGTAATTGGAACCAGGCTGTAATGTGCTGCATATTGAAGCCTTTGCAGTTCTGCCTTCCTTCTGTGGACAACTAAATGTTAGTGGCTTGTTTTGCCTCAGGGTGATTGCTGAGGGAAATATCTTCCACTACCTCCCATAAATGGGAATGATTCATGTCCGTTTCGATGAATTTGTATTGTATTTTGTAAAAATAGGCAGCCTTACCCATTGTACATTAGAAAATGGGAGGTCATTACCAAAAGGTTTTCCCCACCAAGTTGTTTTGGCTTAGGAGTCCTGAAATTCACATCTGTATGTCCATTAGCCTGTGTTACAATTTCAAAAAAACTGAATTTTTTAACTTTGGTTTGTTAATACTTTTTATTTTTCCATTTCATGATCTAAAATGGCAAAATAATTTAGTATATAATTAGTATGCCATATAACAGACCCGAAATAAAATCATATTAGGTTACTTTACTATTTACAAATAAAATGCATGACAAGCTGAGGTCTATTTGTACAGTATTAGCTGGAACACACTTTGTTACTAAGATTTTCACAAGCAAGATACTAGAATAAAAAGTATCAATTTCTTTACTAAGGTGTGAAAGTAAGTTACTCTTAATGTTTTATGCAGGTAGTCAGGAAACTACTAAGGGGTCTACCTGAGACTGTAAAATAATAAATTCCTATTCAATACAGCCTATTTTCCCCCAGCACTCAATAAATGTTCAGGATATTGATGAACATGGTGAGTCAGAGTGACCTTAGAGCTGCTGCGAAACCAAATTTTGCTTTTATCCTAAGAATGAATTATGGACCCGGAATTTTTTCCTATTAAAAGATGCTTTAGGTGTTGTGCTTGTGTCAGAATGATTCCAATATTGTAAAACTTCAAGGTTTTAAAATTTTAAAGTTTTTTAATTTACTCAATTTATTTGTACAACAGAAAATGGATATTACTTTATAAATAAGGCAATGTATGTATTTTGAAGTTGCATACTCTAAAATTTTCTCAAAGAAAATGCATTCTGATTAATTACCCAATTATTACATTGGATCATATGATATACAATGATTGCAGTTAAGTCTTTTCTTGCTTATTTTATTCAATTTTTAATTTTAGAATGTGTCTGGCATTTATTAAGCATTCCATGAAAGTTTATTTAATGAAGAAAGGCTATACATCCATAAAACTAATATTGTTCACATTTCATTTTGAATGAAGATTTAAAATAATTATTTAAGGCTAATGACCTTTAAATATAATTATAAATACAGCTTAAAAGTGATATGATTAGTTTGGGGAAACATTCCTTAATTTACAATAAAATTCAACTTTGTTGACAAACAATCTTAAAACCATTACAGTAAGAGTCAGAATTAAGTTCTTCTTAGCTACAAAAATTTACTTGTACATTTTACCACTGGGCACTAAAAATATATATAAGACAGTGTATATATAAACTGGGGTAACTAATAGCCAAATATTTTTTATAAATTATATAAAATTTATCTTTTTCTCAAGCAATGTTGCATCAAAAAAAATATGTTCAGCTGTGTCACTCAATGTATCTCAAACTTAACTAACCATGAAATCTTTTATTCAAGGGTCATCTATTAATATCTGGTAGAACCAGAATACTAAGAATCATAGTTTGTGGATATGTAATAGTATTGCATAATTACAACTATTTCCCCAAAATAACTTATCTATTTCATGCAGTTCTACTCAAGTAATAAAAATATTTTGAGGGTAGAGTGGAATTTTATTTCTAACTTCTTATTTTTTTAAGATTTTTATTACTTAATGATTTTATAGGGCTCAGGTGAATGAGAAGTATCAATTCACAACTGCTTCATTTTAGTAACCAGTGAACAACTTCTCATAATACTGGTTTGGTGGTGATTACTACTTTAGCTTTTTCTTGTCTGGGAGCTCTTTATCTGTCCTTTGATTCTAAATGACATTTGTGTTAGATAGAGTAATCTTGGTTGTAGGTCCTTGTTTTTCATCACTTGGAATATTTCTTGCCAATCCCTTTTGACTTGTAAAGTTTCAGCTGACAAATCAACTGACAATCTTATGGGAGCTCCCTGGTAGGTACCTAACTGCTTTCTTTTTGTTGCTTTTATGACTCTCTCTTTGTCTTTAACATTTTGCTTTTTAATTATGATGCTTCTTGCTGTAGTCCTCTTAGGGTTCATATTATTTGAGATTCTCTGTATGTCAATTCCCTTCACCAGTTTAGAAAAAAAATTTTTCATTATATTTTTCAAATAGATTTTCAATTTCTTGCTCTCTCTCTTCCTCCAGCACCCTCATGATGCAAGTGTTGATAAACTGAAGTTGTCCTAGAGGTTCCTTACACTACCCTCAGTTCTTAGAATTTTTTTTTCCTTCTTGCTGTTCAGGTTCCAAATTATAGATTTGATCCCTGCTTTATGTACTCTACTGATGATGCCCTGCAGCATATTCTCTATTTCAGTTAGTGTGAATTTCATTTCTGACTGCTTCTTTTTAATAGTTTTCATGTCCTTATTCATGCTGTTTAAATTCTCTCTAAGTTCTTTGAGCACCCTTAAAACTATTGTTTTAAACTCTGCATTTGATAGTTTGCTTGCCTTCATTTCATTTAGTTCTTTGTCTGGAGATTTCTTCTATTCTTTTACTTTGGACATGTTTCTTTGTCTCTTCATTTTGGCTGCTTTCCTGTTTTGTTTTTTTGTTTTTCCTATGTGTTAGGTAGAGCTGCTATGTCTCCTTTACTTGTATAGTGGCCTTGTGTAGTAGGGGGTAAGGCCCAGTGGTACACCCTCCCTGCCACCTGAGCTGGGCATTCCAGGTTTACGCTTATGTGGGCTGTGCACATTTCCATGTTTCAGTTGATCCTTGGTTGCTGTTGACACATTACTTTGGTGCCCACTGGGTCTACTCCTTGAGTGTGTTGCCCATGGAGATGGAAGGTCAGCCACTACCTTTGTCTTGCCCAGGGCAACCCTGTGTAAGCTATAAAATAGACTCTCGCATGTGCCCCAACCAGGATCCATCTGGCAATTCCCATCTGGGGCCAATGCTCAAATCAACTGAGCTGTCTTCAGTGCCCAGGGACAACTCTTGAACCAATAGAGTCACTGGCTGTGAGAAGAAAAGAGAGAGAAAAGGGAGAGGAGTAAAGAGAAGGAGATGGTCACTTCTCATGTGTACCCTGACTAGAGATCAAACCTATGACATCTGCATACTGAGCCAATGCTCTACCCATTGAGAAAACCAGCCAGGGCAAGAGAGGTCATTTATATGAAAAGCCAATGGAAATAACTTGGATAGGCTTGCAAATTTGGTGGGGTGAGATCTCAGAGAATTACAAGGGAAGGGCAAACACTATTAGTCAAGTTGATGGTGACTCAGATATGGTGCCCACCAGCTGGCTTTGTTAAGGAAGCACTCAGAAAGGTCCTCTGCCAGTACTTCTGTCTGGGAAAAAGCTGCCCTCCATTCCACATGCAGAAGCTGGACAACTCAGTTTTCCTTTTATAACCCTGGTGCTTCTTAAGTTGTTTCCCCAGGGCCATGGCTCAGAGAAAGTGAGACTGAGTAAATCGATGCATGGGTTTTGTATGAAGAATTTCTGGGTCTCCATCTCACTCAGCCACAATGCCCCCGGTTTTCACAACCAGAAGTTATGGAGGCTTCTCTTCTTGGCTCTGGAGCCCTAGCCTGGGGGACCTGGTATGAGGCTGAGACCCCTCACTCCTTTGGGGAGACCTCCACAGAAAAGATATCCTTCTCAGTTTTTGTCCATGACACATCAGTGTGGGACCAGTCCATTCTGTGTCTCCCTTCTACCAGTCTTCATGTGACATTTTCTTTATATCCTTAGTTTTAGGATTTTTGTTTATCTACAGGCAGTTCTGAATGATGATTCTTCTGTAATTTAGTTGTAATTTTGATGTGGTTATGAAAAATTTTGAGGACTGCATTTGCCTACACCATCTTGACTGAAAATTTCCTTGACAGATATAATTTTTTAAAAGCTATGCAATGTGTACACTATTGTTTTTATGTGAGTTCCTATATTTTTACATGATTGAAATATATTATGCTAAAATATTTTATAGTAAATTAAAATTATATCTGTCACATAACAATAAACTTGACATTAACTTTATTAGAAATTTACCTGTGCATGAGAACAAGTTATTTATTTACTGAGAATTTATTTTCTGAAACTGTACATTTTTATATTATTTACTCATTTAATCATTTAACACAATTTTATTAAATTGGGGCAAATACTGTTGAAATTCCTTGCTGAAAATAAATCTATTAAATGATTAAGCTGGGATTAACAGAAAAGTTTCTAGAATGCACTTTGATTGAGTAATACTATCTATATAGAACACTATAAGTACCAGTATTGACTACAGAGGTCCCAGAATCACTCATAGGATCTATTTCTGGTCTCACAATCTTCTTTTCTGGATGTGAGCTCAGAGTAAGAGAATTACGGAGACATGAACCCAATTCTGAAAAACTAACATGCTGAATTGGCATGGCCCCCCATGGTTATTGTACCTTCACTTTTTCTGGGTTGTTCCAGAGTTTGGAATTGGCAATGGAGAAGCGATGTCATGTACTGGAGATAGGAAAAGTTTAGAGTAATTAATGAGAAGATAGAATTTTTGTACAGGTCAGCTTCAGCAACACTGGTTTCTGAACCAGGTTGTGTAGAATTGTTTTCAGATATGGTACCACCTATGCATATTATGCATAATACTTTCTTCATTATCATATTAAATGTTTTTCTCAGCTAAGATATATTTTAATAAAATTACTCTTTATATCACTAAACCAAAAATGATATTTTCCTTTGTAACTTACCTTTACCAGTGTAGTTAAATCTTTGGAAATTATATATAATAAATGGTATGTTTTATATAATAATTTATCTATCTATTTATTCTTTTTATTGGTTTCAGGCACAGAATGCTACAACACATCATGTATACACTGTGTGGTCAACATCCCAAGTCAAGTCTCTGTCACCATTTATCACCACTACACCCTCCTCTACTACCCTTCACTTACCTTGCTCCCCTCAGTCACCACACTCTTTTTTGTGGCTATGAGTTTTGTTTTCCTCCTTTCTTATTTTTTAACCTTTTTTGCTATAAATATACTATGTTCACTTAATGAGGGCCATGCAAATAAAAACTCCAGTTATACAATTCAACATTTAATCAAATACAAGTCATGTGATAGGACTTTCACAGCAACTTCATATTGCTGATTATACCAGCATATTGACCTCAGTAAACTGTTCTTGTCTTCTATGATGTTATATGTTTCCAATTGTGTGATGGCAAATACAGTTGTTAAATAAGGATGCATGTCCATATGTTTTCACAAGTACAGACATATGTACAGAAAAGAAGTGGCTATAAAGCCCAGATTTTCCTTTTTTTCCTCTGTGATTACTATATAAGTATGTGATTCACATAATATGAGGATGTGCTTCAAAATATGTCATGAGTGTTAATGTATAGCCATATTGCATAAAGATATTGCTTTTCCAATCCTTTTCCACTTCAAAGCCAAGGTCTATTCATATATCCATATAATTTACACATAATAGAAATTTATATTTGAATCCTCCTATATCTCTTAAATTTTTATTAAACTTTATATTATGTCATTAATATTAGAACTTTAATTTTTAATCTCCTCCATATTGAACATTTACAGAAATTCAAAAAGCAGCAATTATTGTAAAGTTTAACCTCTGCCATACTGCTAGTCCCTTCATCTCCTCTACAGTCAATTTTCTCATGGGTAAAGCAAGGTTGAGAATACCTTTGAAGTTAATTTCAGATATAAAATCATGCTTTTTCATTAATTCTAAAAATATATATATTTTTAATCTTTACACTCACAATGTTCTCATATTTTTTTCTGACAATATTCTCCTGGCACCAATATCCTAACAACTACATCATCTCTTGCACACCAGTGATTTATTGTTGTGTAGCTATACACCCTACAACTTAGTATTTTGAAATAGCAAAAACTACTTGGTCATTATCCTCCAGACTTTGCGGGATTTAGTGAGGATGTATTTCTGTTTGATGTGATTTGCTCAGGTGGCTAATGTTGCTCTTATGACCCCATTCAGTGAAAAAGAAGTTTAGTGGACTCCCCTCTCTGCCTTCCAAAACAAACTGAAATGATTAGAAAAAGGAGGGAGGGTTTCTAGGAAAAATATATGTGTATTTTGCATGTATAGAATAGTAAGACAAATATATAAGAGTTATAAAAATTATCAAAGCAGTTTTTAAAAAATGGAAAGATTAGAGAGGCTATAGAAAATATTGCTCATTTAATAAGTCTGACTATTTGCCTACACATTCCTTACAGAAATGAATACCTACAAATGAAACTAGCAGTTGCTTCCAAATTATCATATAGAAATCCAAGATTAATTTTCCTTTGAATCTTTTATACCCTAGAGTTGAAAGTAGCTAAAGCTTAAGTTCTTTCAAACCCTAAGAGAAATACATCATTAAAAATGTGTGAAAAGCCTGACCAGGCAGTGGTGCAGTGGAAAGAGCATCGGACTGGGACGTTGAGGACCCAGGTTCAAGACCCTGAGGTCGCCAGCTTGAGCGTGGGCTCATCTGGTTTGAGCAAGGCTTGCCAGCTTAAGCACAAGGTCACTGGCTCGAGCAAGGGGTCACTCAGTCTGCTGTAGCATCCCGATCAAGGCACATATGAGAAAGCCATCAATATGAGAAAGCCATCAATATGAGAAAGCAATCAATGAACAACTAAGGTGGCGCAGTGAAGAATTGATGCTTCTCATCTCTTTCCTTTCCTGTCTCTCTGTCCCTATCTGTTCCTCTCTCTGACTCTCTCTATCTCTGTCACAAAAAAAAAAATAAACAAAAATAAAATATATATATATTTTTTTCATTTTTCTGAAGCTGGAAACAGGGAGAGACAGTCAGACAGACTCCAGCATGCGCCCGACCGGGATCCACCCAGCACGCCCACCAGGGGCGACGCTCTGCCCACCAGGGGGCGATGCTCTGCCCATCCTGGGCGTCGCCATGTTGCGACCAGAGCCACTCTAGCACCTGAGGCAGAGGCCACAGAGCCATCCCCAGCGCTCGGGCCATCTTTGCTCCAATGGAGCCTTGGCTGCAGGAGGGGAAGAGAGAGACAGAGAGGAAAGCACGGCGGAGGGGTGGAGAAGCAAATGTGCGCTTCTCCTGTGTGCCCTGGCCGGGAATCGAACCCGGGTCCTCCGCAAAAATAAAATATTTTTAAAATGTGTGAAAAAAAGATTGGCTTAGCTGTTATTTCCTGTGGCATTAACTTGGAAAACAGCTTATTTCCATATCCTTTTTTCAAGCCCTGTAGATATTTTAGATACTTAATTTTAATACATGCTAAATTATTGCACCCTGCAATACAGCTTTCTTATTTACATGTGCAAAGACTTTTTGTTTTTAAAAGAGCATCAAACTGGCATTTCTTCCCACCCCCAGGAAAATATTTTAATACAGTTTATTAATATTTTGATTAAGTGGATAATTGTACAATTGAGTAATGGAGCTTTCTTTTAGGAAGCCTCCTTTAGACTGAGACTGGATGAGCTCTGTCTATATATCTATCACGATTCATCTCATTTTGGCTCTCTGGCACATAAGATAATATTGCAGTAAGAATGTAAACTGTTTTCCTTAAGCTTGAATAATGAGTCACTAGGTCAGTCAGATAAATGCCAATGGCATTATTCAGTATCTTGTGACAATTACATTTTTTAACCTACCTCATAACTTTTCTGGTCTACAACTGGTAACTCTCAACCTTCAAGAAAAGGTGCATGATGCAACAACACTAAGTGATTTTGGGGGAAAAAATAGTAGACCTTATTTGCATGATTTAGTCATGCATTTTTTGAGTACTTACTTGTATATTCAGATTTGCCCTAAAAATATGTGAATTATATTTATCACACCCAATAGTTAAAAATTCAATGAAAAATATTACTAACTCCCACAAAATACACTGCTCACAAAAACTAAGGAATATTTCAAAATGAATATGAAGCGATAAAAAAAGAAGCATTTAATTTTTTTTTATTAAACAAGAACATCAGAAAAGCAAACGACAAGTCAAAGAAAGTTTGATTATGCAAATGAGAGGCAAACTCAATTATCATGATTGAGTAACAAGTGACATTATTGGTGGGATGAACAGAAGCATGTCAGACTGGACGAGAGTGCCACACATTGACTGTGCAGTAGGGTGTATGGTCACCCAAGACTGCCAAAACACAGTGACAGCGATGGGGCATGGACAGGATTAGATTGTCCAGCAGTTCTTCTGGAATCCTCTGCCTGTCTTGCTCCAGGGCAACTTCCAGCTCAAGAAGTGTTGTGGGAGGCACGGGACGTTTTGCAATATATCTTCCCAATGCATCTCAAGCATGTTCAATGGGATTCAAGTCTGGAGAACATGAAGGCCAGTCCATGCATTCAATTCCTACCTCCTGAAGCATGTTGTTGATGAGATGTACACAGTGGTGCCTTGCATTATCATCCATGAAAAGAAAGTTGTTTCCAACTACTCCAGAATAGGGTACCCCTATAGGGTACAGGTCCTCACCTCAATATCTGACAGCAGTCACTGATCCATTTCTGATGATGTGGAGGTCAGTATGGCCATCAATGCTGATGCCAGCCCACACCATGTTTCCACCACCATTGAAGGAGTTCCTTTCTTGCATGAAACATGAATTTCCTGTGTTCCTTGTTCATACCAGATCAGGACATAATGATTGTCAGGCTGCAAACTGAACCGTGACTTATCAAAGAAAAAGACAGTTGACCACTCGTCACGGGTCCAGTGATGATGCTCATCAGCCCACCTTATATGGGTTCTACAGAGTTCAGCAAATAACGGAACGCATACCACTGGTTGCTCTCATAACACGATGGAGCCAATTTTGTATGGTCTGGGTGTATATCCATCATCTAGTAGCAGCAATACAATGTCCCTGCAGCTCTGATGCATTGCTGTACCTGTTCTTTCTCCAATAAGGTAAAATAATGTTCATCACTTGCTGTTGTAGCAGACGGGCAACCCTGCCTTCATCTTCTTTGTACTGTGCCAGTCTCTTGAAAGTGATTCCATAGTCTGCTAATCATGCTTTGGAACATTCTAAGTGCTGTTGCCACTGTCTTCTGTGCTTGACCAGCTTCAAGATGTCCTATGGCTCCCCAGGCTTTGCATTCGGGCAAATCATGTTGCAGGGGCAATGCAAGGGCTAGCAAATTGTAGGATGTGCACTTTCAAGATCAAGCAACATACAAATACTCCAGTATTTTCAGTCTTTTTTGTGTAGTGGATTTTCGCCAATGAAATAAAAGTTGGTTTTGTATTTCATTTGCATACTATAACAACTTTCTTTGACTTGCTTTTTGCTTTTCTGTTGTTCTTGTTTAATAAAAAAAACCCAAATGCTTCTTTTTTTATTCTTTCATATTTATTTTGAAATATCTCCTAATTTTTGTGAACAATAGTTGAGACAATAACAATTGTTGAAGCTAACATTATAATTTAAATATAATAATTATAAATTTTATGTATTTACTTTTTAGCATGTGAGAGGGAGGAGAGAGACAAGACAGACAGTCCAGGAGGGAGAGAGATGAGAAGCATCAACTCATAGATGTATAACCTTAACTGTTCATTGATTACTTTCTCATATGTGCCTTGACTGGGGAGCTCCAGCTGAGCCAGTGAACCCTTGCTCAAGCCATCGACTTTGGGCTCAAACCAGAAACCTTTGGGCTTCAAGCAAAAAATTTTTAGGTTCAAGCCAGTGACCATGGGATCATGTCTATGATCCCACACTGCACCTGGAAACCTTGGCTCAGCATTCAAGCCAGATGAGCCTGCACTCAAACCAGTGACATCGAGTTTTGAACCTGGGTCCTTAGAGTCCCAGGCCAATACTCTATCCATTACACCACCACCTGGTCAGGCTAAGTATGAATTTTGAAGACCAGTGAAGAAAGAAGGAAGGTTTGAGAATTTTGAGACTTTAAAATATTTAAATTAGATCCTACAAGATGCATATACTTATTTAAATCACTCTGACCTTTAATACAGAGTGGGGTGACAAGAAATACATTAAGATTAAGCTAGTCTTAGAAAATTATCTTTCAAAACACTATAAAAAATAATCCTCTCTGGCTAAAAACTCCTTGAGCTAAAAATTGCCTTAATAATAAAATAAATTCATTTAGATCCCAACAGCTTCATGAGGTGGTACTATCATTCTTATTATTCCTATTTTAGATATAGTGACTAAGCCACAAAGTCTCAAGGTTATGGAGTTAGTGAGCAACAAAGTCAGAGCACAAGACTTGGTCTTTTCCCATATGTTATGCCGCCTTCTTTACAGCCAGTTTCTGCAAGGGTTAAAGGAGAGAGTGGAAAACACTGGCCTCATGTCAGAGCTTTGTATTCACTAACATGTGACTTCCTCTTTTATGCCTATAGTATGGTGCTCATTACATTACTGACAAGCTAGGAGAGAGCTAAACATCATCCCGGATCTGAGCTACTGGCCAGACAAAAAGAAATGCATTGTCATCTTACCTTCCTCTAGGTTTCCAGTGTCTACTGTTGTATTTTTTAAAGTAAAACAAGACAGAACTACTAAATCTTTATCTCAGTCCAACTGTATTGTCTTGAGAAGAAGTGAAAATTTCTCTTAAAATATGGCAATAATTTGATGATTAGTCTTCATCTTCAGTATTGCAACTATTCCCACTCTTTGATCCATTGTAGATATGTTAGTGCTAAGTTGAAAAACACTTCCTGAGCTCTAGCTGGGTATCTTAGTTGTTTACAGTATCGTCCTGTTTCATCAAGTTTGCAGGTTTAATCCCCAGTCAGGCCCATATAAGAATCAACCAATGGAGAGAAGTGACAGTGTGAGAGATACTCCTGATCTGTCCCCTTGAAATTTCAGCAAATTCTACAACTATACGCAGAGATAACACCCAAGATAAACCTGAAATATACACACATCAGATAGAAGAAGGTATGATTGTGCAAAAACGCAGATCAAAGACATAATCTGCTCACAGAAGAAAAAAAAGTCAGAGGACTGAGTCTTTCTCTTTTCTCATGGACCTGAGGGAGGGAGGCACAGTTGATGCAGGCTTTGTCTCAGAACCGGAGCTGAGAGAAGAGAATATTCTGGAAGGAAGGAGCTGATATAAGGGCAATGACCAAGAAAAGGGAGTAGAACCATTTCCTGGCAACTGCTGCACCCATGATTGCAGGCACTGGGTGCACACAAAGCCCATGGCATGTTCCCAAGAACTGCATGTGAATAGCTTGTGGAGATCGGCCCATGGGGCACTGGGGCACTCTTGATCTGCTCGCGCCGCCACTGGTGGAGTTTAGCCTTGTAGTGCCAGAAGCGCTTGATCTGCAATCTCTGCCACAACTGTTCCCAAAGCTTAGACACAAGCTCAAGGCACGCCACCTCTGCCATGCTTAGGGCTGTGCTTTGAGTGCTTAGAGTGGTATCAGAAAAGGAATTGAACCCTGTCACCTCAGCTTCCCAGTCCTGCATTGTTTCCCTTACTATACAAACAGTGGCAGTAGCTGACCCCCATCAGCTGGGTCTCCAGGCTGCTCTCTCATGTGAGAGGTGGGGGTGCCTGGATGCTTGATTCCCTGCTCTGTTGCGATGTGGGAGAGGACCCTGGACAACCCCTGGTCAGCCATTGCTAGAGCCATAAAATTGCAAAATTCTAACAACAAACCCCTCATACAAATGCGACAGCCCTGCCTTCATCATTATGACAGTGATGCTTTAGCAAAACTCCACTCAAGAATCTCACACAGGCAAATCTTATAGTACAGTGCCTCCTACTAGATAAAGAAATAATTATTTCTTGTTAGGGTTATTAACAATACCACTTGCAAATGTCATCAAGGAAAAAGAAAATGACTATGGATATACAAGATAGACATGTAGCTCAGAAAGATGATGAAAAATCTCCAGGAAAAAATTTCAATTACATGGAAATCTTGGATCTTAATGACAAAGAATTCAAAATTGAAGTTCTAAAAATACTCAATATGATACAAGAAAACACTGAAAGGCAATTTAGTGAGCTCAAAGAACAACTTAATGAACAAAAACAGTACTTCACCAAGGAAATTGAAACCATAAAAAAGAACCAAAGAGAGATAAAATATTTAATACACAAACTGAAAAATGAGGTAGCGAGCTCAGCTAATAGAACAGGCCAGATAGTGACATTAAAGACAGGCAACTAGAGATATTACAGAGGGAAGAAGAGAGAGACTCACAAATTTAAAAAAAAAATGAGAAAGACCTACAAGAACGGTCTGACTCCATCAGAAAGAGCAATATAAAAATAATGGGTATATTAGAAGAAGAAAAAGAGAGAGAGGAAAAGGGAAATGAAGAACATATTGAAACAAATAATCAATGAGAACTTCCCAAGCCTGTGGAAAGAGTTAGAGCTTCTAATTTAAGAAGTGAACAGAATGCCGAGTTAACTCAACCCAAACAGACCTACTCCAAGGCACATCATAAGGAAATTATCACAAATCAGTGACAAAGAAAGAATCCTTAAGGCAGCCAGGGAGAAGAAGAATATAAAAATAAAAAGGAAGGCCAATTGACTATCATCAAATTTCTCAGTAGAATCTCTAGAAGCCAGAAGACAGTGGACCCTAACATTTAATTTATATTCTGAAAGAGAGAAACTACCAGCCAAAAATACTGTATTCATCAAAGCTATCTTTCAAATATAAAGGAGAAATTAAAACATTTACAGACATGCAGAAGCTGAGGGAATTTATCACCAGAAAACCCCCACTACAGGAAATACTAAAGAGGATTATCTGACCAGATACGAAGAACAAAACTATAAGTAAAAATTTTAACAAAACCACAATAAAAACACAGACAATCTGTGACAACGATAACATAAAAGGGAAGAGGATATCCTAAAGATCAGCAGTAGCAAAAGAGGATGGAGTGCAGAAGCACTCATGAAATAATGATCTTTAATAAATATGATAATTTTCTCTTAATAACCTAATTGTAACTACCCCTGAAAATGCCATTAATGAAACACATACCTTAACAAAAGAAGAAATAAAAGATATAAGTATGGAATACCACCAAACAAAAACAAATGACAGAAAAACAAAAAAGATGAACCAAACAAGACACAAAACTATCAGAAAGCAATATATAAAATGGCAATAGGAAATTCTTGTGTCAATAATTACACTAAATATAAATAGATTGAACTCACCAATAAAGAGTCACAAAGTAGCAGATTGGATCAAGAAACAAAATCCAACAGTATGCTGCCTTCAGGAGACACATCTAAGTAACAAGGATAAAAATATATTCAAAGTGAAAGGTGGGAAAACAATTCTCCAAGCAAATAATATCCAAAGAAAAGCAGGTATAGCCATATTCATATCTAACAATGCTGACTACAAGACAATAAAAGTAACCAGAGACAAAGATGGATATTTCATAATGATAAAGAAGACAATGTATCAAGAAGACATAACACTTCCTAATATATATGCACCAAACCAGAGAGCACTAAAATATATAAGACATCTACTAACTGATCTAAAAATACAAACTGAAAAATATATAATCATACTTGGAAAGCTCAATATACCATTGATGGCTATAGGTTGTTCATCCAAACAGAAAATCAATAAAAAAAATATTGGCCTTAAATGAAACACTAGAACAAATGGACATAGTAGACATCTATAGGACATTTCATCCCAAAAAGTAAGAGTATACATTTTTTTCCTGGTGGATATGAAACATTCTCAGGAATAGAGTATGTCCTGGGACACAAAACTAACATCAACAAATTCAGAAAGATTGAAATTATACCAAGCATATTCTCTGACCATTAGGCTTTGAAACTAAAATTTAACTGCAAAAAAAGAAGTAAACAAACCCACAAAAATGTGGATATTAAATAACAAACTTCTAAAAAATTACCAGGTCAAAAAGAAATAAAAGTAGAGATCAAAAGATATATACAGACAAACAAAAATGACAACATGACATATCAGAATCTCTAGGATGCAGTAAAGCAGTAATAAGAGAGAAGTTCATATCATTACAAGGTTATATGATAAAACAAGAGAGAGCCGAAGTATAAAACCTAACATAACATCTTAAGGAACTAGAAAAAGAGAAACATCAGCAACCCAAAACCAGCAGAAGAAGGAAATAATAAAAATTAGAGGAGAAATAAATGAAATAGAGAACAGAAAAACTATAAAAAAATGAATAAAACAAAGAGCTGGTTCTTAGAAAAATTAACAGAATTGACAAACCCCTAGCAAGACTCACTAAGGAAAAAAGAGAAAGGATTCATATAAACAAAATTCAAAATGAAAGAGGAGAAATTAGCACAGATATCATAGATATACAAAGGATTATTGCAGAATATTATAAAAAACTGCATGCTACCAAATTCAACAATCTATAAGAAATGGATAAATTTCTAGAAAAATACAAGCTTACTAGACTGAATCACAAAGAAGCAGAAAGCCTAAATAGACCCTTAAGCAGGAAGAGAATAGAAACAACTGTCACAGGGGAGGTGGGACTACATTCAGGAAGACATTAGAACCTATGTAAACACAATATAAATAAATAAATAAATAAATAAATAAATAAATAAATAGGTTATAACAACTAAAAAAGAAAGAAACAATTGTCAAAAACCTCCCCAAAAATAAAAATGTGGAGTCAGATGGCTACACTAGTGAATTCTACCAAACATTCAAAGATTTGGTTCTTATCCTTCTCAAAGTCTTCCAAAAATTTGAAGAAGAAGCAATATTGCTAAACACACTTTATGAGCCCAACATAACACTCATACCAAAACCTGGCAAGAGGACACACACACACACACACACAAAACTATAGACCAATATCTCTAATGAATACAAATGCCAAAATAAAAAAAAAAAATACTAGCAAATAGAATACAATAACTCATTAAAAAAATAATTCATCATGATCAAGTGGGATTCATCCTGGAAACATAAGGATGGTTCAACATATGTAAAACTATTAACATAATATACCACATCAACAAAACAAAGAACAAAAACCATACAATTCTATCAATAGATACAGAAAAGGTATTCAATTAAATACAACATCCGTTTATGTTTAAAACACTCAACAAAATGGGTATAGAAAGAAAATACCTCTACATAATAAAGGCCATTTATGACAAACCATCAGCTAACATTATACTAAATGGTAAAAAACTGAAAACTTTTCCTCTAAAATTGGTAAACAAAAAAAGTTGCTTACTCTCTCCACTCCTATTTAACATAGTGCTGGAAGTTCTAGCCAGAGTAATCAGACAAGAGAAAAAAAAAAAAAAGACATTCATAGTGGGAAAGAAGTAAAGGTTTCACTTTTGCAGATGTTATGGTCCTATACATAGAAAACCCCAAACACTTCACAGAAAGGCTATTAGAAACAATAAACCAATACAGTCAGGTTGCAAGAGTGAAAATTAATATACAGAAATCTATTGCTTTTTTACATACCAACAATAAAACTTCAGAAAAAGAACTAAAAAAAATATCCTTTTTAAAGTTGCAACAAAATATATAATACCTAGGAATAAACATAACAAAGAATGTAAAGTAGCAATATACTGAAAACTACAAAGCGTTATTAAAAGAAATAAAAAAAACATGATGAAAAATGTTCCTTATTTGCGCATAGCAAGAATAAATATAGTTAAAATAGCCTTATTACCCAAAGCAATATAGAAATTTAATGCAATTCTGATCAAAACTCCAATGTCACTTTTTTGAAAAAATGGAACAAAAAATCATCAGGTTTATATGGAATCATAAAATACCCAAATAACCAAACTAATCTTAAGGAAGAAAAATGAATCTGGAAGCATTATAATACCTGACTTCAAACTATACTACAAAGCCACGATAATCAAAACAGCATGGTACTGGCAGTAAAATAGACACACAGACCAATAAAACAGAACAGAGACCCCAGAAATAAAACCACATATATATGGTCAAATCATCTTTGATAAAGGAGCCAAAAACACACAATGGAGAAAAGAAAGCCTCTTCAATAAATGGTGCTGGGAAAATTGGAAAGCCACACGCAAAAGAATGAAACTTGACTACAGTTGGTCTCCTTGCACAAAAATTAATTCAAAATGGATCAAAGACCTAAATGTAAAATCTGAAACAATAAATTACATAGAAGCAAACATAGGTACTAAACTCATGGACCTTGGCAGTAAAAAACATTTTATGAATTTGACCCCAAAGGCAAGAGAAATAAAATCAAAGATAAATGAATGGGACTACAACAAACTGAGAAGCTTCTTCACAGTAAAAGAAACTGACAACCAAACAGATAGATGGCCAACTAAATGAGAGATGATATTTTCAAACAACAGCTCAGATAAGGGGCTAAAATTAAAAATATAAAAAAAATCTCAAAATCCAGCAACAAGCAACAGTCCAATAAAAAAATGGGAAGAGGCCTTGAACAGACATTTCTCCCAAAAAGAAATACAGATGGCCAACAGATATATGAAAAAATGCTCATCTTCATTAGCTATTAGAGAAATGCAAATCAAAACTACAATGAGAGCCTGACCTGTGGTGGCGCAGTGGATAAAGTGTTGACCTGGAAATGCTGAGGTTGCCAGTTCGAAACCCTGGGCTTGCCTGGTCAAGGCACATATGGGAGTTGATGCTTCCAGCTCCTCCCTACCTTCTCTCTCTGTCTCTCTCTCCTCTCTCTCTCCCTCTCTGTCTCTCTCTCTCCATTTCTCTCTCCTCTCTAAAATGAATAAATTAAAAAAAAAAAACTACAATGAGATACCACCTCACACCTTTTAGATTACCTATTATCAACAAGACAGTTAATAACAAGTGCTCGAGAGGCTGTAGAGAAAAAAGAATCCTCACTCACTGTTGGGAATGCAAATTAATACAACCATTATGGAAGAAAGAATAGTGATTCCTCGAAAAAGTAAGAATAGAACTACCATATGACCCAGCAATCCCTCTACTGAGTATCTACCCCCAAATTTGAAAACATGGGTACATAAAGACACAATTACCCCCACATTCATCACAGCATTGTTTATGGTTGCCAAGACATGGAAACAGCCCAAATGCCCTTTATTAGAGGATTGGATAAAGAAGATTTTGTACACATAAAATGGAGTACTACTCAACCATAAGAAATGATGAAGTAGTATCATTTACGATAATGTAAATGGACCTTGATAACATTATACTGAGTGAAATAAGTAAATCAGAAAAAGCCAAGAACTATATAATTGCATTCATAGGTGGGACACAAAATTGAGACTTACGGATGTAGATAAAAGTACAGCAGCTACTAGGGGGAAGGGAGGGGATGAGTGGAGGGGTGTGGGGGAAAGGGAAGGAGCTTAAAGAGAAACAAAATATAAGGTGACAGAAGATAATTTGACTTTGGGTGATGGGTATACAGCATAATCAACTGTCCAAATGATGTGGAGATTTTTCTCTAAATCTATGTACTCTGGTTGACCAATGTCAACCTATTAAATTTAATTATTTAAATAAACAAAAAATCAAAAAAGAAGAAAAAAGAATCAACCTATGAATACATAAATAAGTGGTGCAACAAACTGATGTCTCTGTCTCTCTCTCTCCTTCTCTGTTTTCCTCTGTCTCTCTAAAAAAAAATCAATAAAATGTCCTGCTTGTAGGTCTTCTAGAGAGGTTTCTTCTTAGCTGAGGATCATCCATTAATAGCTCTTCATTGTGTGAGAAAAATCATGCTGGTTAACTCTGTTGACTTTTTTCTCTCATACCCTTCACTCATGAAAGTCAACTAATAATGCCTGGTTGAATTGTTAGTGTTTGATATATTTAGCATCAGCTTCTCAATGGGCATAAAATTGTTTTGAGATAATATTATTCATAGACTTAATCTAGCTTTAAACTCCAATATGCCTTTTGATTCATGCATTTGCATCCTCTGATTAAGATGTGCAATAAAGAATATTACAAGGACTAATAAAAGAGCATAATTATTAAAGATACTCTTCAGTAAAAAGAGACTGTCTTCAGAAAGCAGCAGAGCCACAAATTCACAGTGACATGAGGGGTATTCTATTGGTTCTCTTTTTTTTTTTTTTTTTAATAAATTTTTATTAATGGTAATGGGATGACATTAATAAATCAGGGTACATATATTCAAAGAAAACATGTCTAGGTTATTTTGTCATCAAATTATGTTGCAAACCCCTCGCCCAAAGTCAGATTGTCCTCCGTCACCCTCTATCTAGTTCTCTGTGCCCCTCCCCCTCCCCCTAACTCTCTCCCTCCCTCCCTCCCTCCCATGTCCTCCCTCCCCCCCACCCTTGGTAACCACCACACTCTTGTCCATGTCTCTTAGTCTCATTTTTATGTTCCACCAATGTATGGAATCATGTAGTTCTTGTTTTTTTCTGATTTGCTTATTTCACTCCTTATAATGTTATCAAGATCCCACCATTTTGCTGTAAATGATCTGATGTCATCATTTCTTATGGCTGAGTAGTATTCCATAGTGTATATGTGCCACATCTTCTTTATCCAGTCTTCTATTGAAGGGCTTTTTGGTTGTTTCCATGTCTTGGCCACTGTGAACAGTGCTGCAATGAACATGGGGCTACATGTGTTTTCACGTATCAATGTTTCTGAGGTTTTGGGGTATATACCCAGTAGAGGGATTGCTGGGTCATAAGGTAGTTCTATTTGCAGTTTTTTGAGGAACCACCATACTTTCCTCCATAATGGTTGTACTACTTTACAGTCCCACCAACAGTGAATGAGGGTTCCTTTTTCTCCACAGCCTCTCCAACATTTGCTATTACCCGTCTTGTTGATAATAGCTAATCTAACAGGAGTGAGGTGGTATCTCATTGTACTTTTGATTTGCATTTCTCTAATAACTAATGAAGCTGAGCATCTTTTCATATATCTGTTGGCCATTTGTATCTCTTCCTGGGAGAAGTGTCTGTTCATGTCCTCTTCCCATTTTTTTATTGGATTGTTTGTTTGTTTGTTGTTGAGTTTTATGAGTTCTTTGTAAATTTTGGATATTAGGCCCTTATCTGAGCTGTCGTTTGAAAATATCAGTTCCCATATATATTGGTTCTCAATGAATAACAGAAACACAGCATTTTAGTTATGTAAACTAAATTCAATGACTAGAGCAGACTGGTAGTTTTTAAAGCTGACAATGTTAAGCTTTTTATGGTTTTAAAATGTATTTAATGTGTCTCTTACTACTATAAAATTGAAATATTTTTCCTTGAATTGTAGGTTCCTGAAAATAATGAGAGGGGTTTTTAACAAACATGCTTATTTAAAATTTATGAAAATGACTCTTTTATGATTGCAATACAAAAGCCTT
Source organism: Saccopteryx bilineata (assembly GCF_036850765.1). Classification (NCBI taxonomy): domain Eukaryota; kingdom Metazoa; phylum Chordata; class Mammalia; order Chiroptera; family Emballonuridae; genus Saccopteryx; species Saccopteryx bilineata. Next base: position 315,393,655 of record NC_089490.1, read on the forward strand.
TGGAAACATTTTCCCCCTCTTTTCATAGGTTGCTGCCAAGAGGAGATGAATAGTGTCTTTGGGAGATTCTCAAACATCCGGTGAGAATGGAGAGGCTCAGTTTGAGAGCCAGAATTTATTCAATTTTCTGTATTTGAACCATTCTCAACAGAGGCTGTTCCCAATTCTGTCTGTTACAGGGTCTTAGTACTGCACCAGATGTTGGAATAAATCTCTATCCCTTCCTCCTTCAAACCCTCATTATCTCTGTCTTGCTTGTTTGTTTTCTATGCTGGGGCTGGGCTATATTGAGGTATGTAACCTTGCCTCAGTGCAAGGACAAGTCCTGGGACTTACAAAAAGGTCTGGAATTGAGTATTTGTATAGAATGTGCTATTTTGGAAGGCTTTATCTGCTGATAGGCACACAGCCTCCCCAGGGGAGCCTCCCTTGAGTAAGACCAAGTGTGAACTTCAGCAAACATTTTTTTTCCACTTCAGGGAAGGATCTGTGATTTCTGGAAGTATAAATATCATATATTTAGTTGCACTAGTTATCTCTCCAGTCATTGTATTGTGCACACAGAGTAAAAAGAATGAGCCTCTCTACCCCTTGTATCTTCCAAACTTAAGGTATGTGATATATAGCTAATCGGAGTTTGTACTAGTCTAATGGCCCTAATAGCAGTCTCCAGAAATACAGGTGTACGAATATAATTATACTTTCCTTTCAACTTCTAAATGGCTGTAGCAATAATATATTTGCAATGACCATTTCCATCAAATTTCCATAATATCAGATATTCTGTTTATCACAAGGCCCACCTAGACCCTCTCATCTCAGTGGAAAATAGTGATGTTCTCTGTGCTTGCTGTACAATTCCAGTGGCACGCCCTCTTATTCTTGTTCATGCTAATTATTAAGACTTGGGTGAATTCCTTTCATCTCCCTACTTCTTCGTCCAGATGTTGGCCTTGATCTCTGTTGAGTTCTACTGCCTTCTCATGTGGCATCTCTCACCCAAGTTAGCTCTTTTCTGTTCCCAAAAACCTAGCCCTTACTTTGTCCTTCCAGAATGTGTCATTTTCAGTTTTTTTGGTGGATGTGCCTTATACAGTTACCTTCCTCTAGACAGTTTTCAATGTCATAAAATATTATTGTCATAAAGATATGAGCCCGTGAGCTGGCAGCCTTGACATGAATAGAGAGTTCACACAATTGGCATGTGTATGACTAATGAGTGGTTATGCCAATGAGCAGCCCCAGGAAAAGATATGAGGGTATGAAAAGATAAAGATCAAGGTCTCTCTTTTGGCCACATTATCCCACATTCCTTTGGCCCACGCTACTCTTTAGCTCTGTATTTGCCTTCATTCTCACTACTCAATTTCTTCCTTTCCTTCCCATTGCCCCCAGCACTGATGTGCAGTTATAACATTTCCTCATGTACTTTAACCTGAAGCAATATCAGAAGATTTCAGGCTGGGAGACATATACCGGTAGAGGAACAGTGAGTGCACTAGAGCAAAAGCTGAGGAGTATGCTTACCCTAGTGTTCTTGACAAACTATCTGGAGGAATTCTACCCCCATCAGCAAAGCCATTCAGCCCACGCAAGCAAAATCAGTCATAGTGAGGTCATAGCTTCTTGTCATCCTCTAATGTCAACTTTTTCTCCTGTTCAAAACAAAGATGCGATAGAAGCTCCTAAATCTATTCTAAGGATAGCATTATTATTATACTCAATCAACAGTTATAAGTGATTTGGTTCTCTCTTCCACTTCTGTTGTGCAAAATTGGGATCATATAAAATAAAAAAAAGCTGCTTTGTCAGAATAATAAAGAGAAAAAAAACTTCAGCAACTTGAGTAGTTTTAATATTTTTGCCATTTTTAAAAGAAGAAAACAAAGCAATTACAAAGATTGTATTTTATAAAATTATGTTAGTCAGGAGCTAATATATGATTAAACATTTTGAGACCAAACCTCATATTGGGAACTGGATTAAACTGACCTCGGTCACTGAAAAGCAGATTAAAAAATAAGACAGCAAGAACAGTGAGGTCACCAAGATCAGTTAGTGAGAGTTCACTGTGAGCACACCAAATAAGACAGAAAAATCCTGTAGAAGGGACTGGGGGTCCTAAAAGACCAAATAGTGTTATAATTGCTTCACAAATCTGTCATTTTTTGCAATTCAGATATGGCCTATCTAATGACCAGTATATTGTATAAATACAATTCCTTTCCCCAAAAAACCTACAAAACATATTGCTTCTTTCTTAAAAGATCACCTTTGAAGAAAATCCCAAGAAATCAACATGATTTCTAGGGAAGAAAAAGGAATTAAGCAGCTTCAGTTTTCACACATTAAAATTTCACACTTTAATGGAAATGGAGTTCCATTTTTATTAAACACCATTTAATGAACTTTTCATAAGTATCTCTTTTATTGTATCTTTCTATATTATGATGCATAGAGAGTGGTACTGTGCAAAGCAACTCAGAAAATAAAATTGTTTTATAATTTCCCATACTGCTTAGTCTCGGGAAAATTTTGACCCCCTTTTAGTTTTTCATACTCAGAGCAATAGACCAGCCCTCCTGAGCAATGCCACGATCGATGTGAACACGAGTAGCTAACAGCTCTCATAAGCAAAATCACAAAGAAAAAGAAATCTATAGTGACACACTAAACACACTCTCAGTGTTAGTTGAGTTTTTTAAGTTCCCTTTATACATAGGATGATGTTTTACAATCACATACGATTTCCTTCTGTTTATGTGAGTTGTCCCTTTCTTTGCTGGTATCAGGGTGAAAGTTTTGTTGTTGGTTGGTTTTTGTGTGCATGTGTTTGTTTGTTTTGCAATGGAATTTTCCCCCCTTTGCAAAATTTCAAAGCAGAAAACTTAGAAGCTATAGCAAATTTGTGGGCATTTATGTCAGACAGGGTATGAGCTAGATCCACTTTTACTAATTACTAACTTGTAAGTTATTTATTATTACCAGAGATTATATGCATTATGCTCCATATCTTGAGAGTTTTTCTTATATAAATTTTGGAAATTTGAGTAAATTATAATTGAGGAAGTTAAATTATCCTTTTATTATTTAATCCAGCATTAGGTTACACACACACACACACACACACACACACACACATACACAGAGTCATATCCTGCTGTTCCGTACTCTGAAGATAAAATGAATAAGCATTATATCTAGTATCTAAAAGCTAAGTAGAAAGACAGAAAATGAAGCAAATAATTTTAACACACTGTTTGGACACAAGTCAGAATTATGTATAACCTATACTTGTGACTGAAGTGAGAGTAATTGAGCTCAATAAGCACAGGAAAAGTAACAATTGCCTGGCTCTTAAGGAGGGTAGGTAGAAGTTCTCAACATAAGTGAACACACATGGATATATCTGAAACACAGGGCTGCCTCACAGTAACATACAATGCTTAATGTACCAGAAATAATAAAGAATTCATAAATGACATAGTCAGCAAGCAGACTCAAAAATATTGGCCTTACCTTGATTTAAAAAACTAGTTCATCTTATGGGCTAACATTTATCTATTCTATTTTTGTGAGCCAGCATTGCAAATATTGACATACATTCTCTTTATTCAGTCTCTTGGGAGTACATATTGAATCAAGGGTATATATACATGTTGTATATATGTATATATATATATTGAATCATGAAAACAGCTATAAACTTCACTGCAGTTGTTTGCTTCTCAGTATCTATTTTCTCTCTTCAAATAATAATACCTCATCTGCTTTTGAAAAATTATCACTTTTTCACTATTGCTTTTGCAATTTTGGTGTTTTCTCCTAAGACTTTATTGGCACAACTCTTTCCCTTGGCTATAGTGCCTGTAAGATCAAGGAAGAGTTTCAACATATTAATTTACTTATTGGATAAGCTTATAAATTAATGGATGAGTACAGACTTCAGCCAATAGGCACATTATATTTTCCTGGCCATCAGCATTATTTCAGGCATTGGCCAGTGTTTAAACCAGGCTCAAAAATGTGTTCCTCAAAGTATTTGATAAGCACGCTGGACAGCAACCCTGTCTCTGCGGTGAGTGATAATGTTAATCCACGGGAGGCACCATCCTTAGAGTTGAGCTAGCCCAGGAGGCAGGGAGCAGTGTAAAAAAGAAATTCTTGTCATGAGGATTCTAGTTTCTAATTAAATTGAACTATTTGCTTGCATTAGCCAATTATACTCCAAGTTTTTTACTCCAACTGAAGTTGAATTGTTGATCATTTACAGCAGGAAAAATCCTGACTGATAGATACCACTATCTTTCTTGTTAGCTAGTAGCAATTCTTCATTAGTGTAAACTATAAACTCGGACTCCTCAAATTTTGAGATCATTTTAATTTGTAGAAAGTCAGTCTATTTTTATCAAGCCTCCACCCATTTCACAAATTCAATCTAACATCATTACCATTATCCACTTGGCTCAGAGAATTTAAGTGCAATGTTATCTGATGCCTGTTTTCACCTTGATTTTTTTTTTTTCATTTTACTAATTTTCCTCTCTGGTTCAGAAAATCAAGTTTTATTCCCATGGGTCTTATGATGGTCTTTTCAGTCCCTCAGTTGCCTATTTTATCTTGTAATTACCAGTATTATTTTAGAATTATTTTATGGATATGTTAAGCTAACATGCAGGAACACATTCTTTTTTTTTAATTTTTTAAATATTTTATTTATTGATTTTTTAGAGAGGGGGGGAGAGAGAGAGAGAGAGAGAGAGAGAGAAAGAGAGAAAGGGGAGGAGCAGGAAGCATCAACTCCCATATGTGCCTTGACCAGGCAAGCCCAGGGTTTCGAACCAGAGACCTCAGTGTTCCAGGTCGATGCTTTATCCCACTGTGCCACCACAGGTCATGCCAGGAACACATTCTTATAATCTGTGTTTTAATGTAACTATTAAACTGATTCATAGGTTGTGAGAATATCCATCTCTAAACATAATTGCATCAGAGTTTAAAATTACTTTAAAATAGAAATTATTAAAAAATAATGATCTGGAAAAATGTATTACAATTTATTAATGGTAACACTCACAGAATTGCCACAAACTGGCTATAAATAACCAATATTCAAAATTGTAAAATATAATAATTTATATATAACATTAAGGACATATTGTGAAAATTTAACATATATTATATTTCTGAATCAGAAAGTATTTCAAGATTATAAATGAACAGTAATTAACATTTAACTGTTTTATAATGGGATTTTTAATAGAAAATTTTGGTCAATTAATAGATAAGTAAAGTTTTATCTATTAAAATTGACTCCACTATAATCCAGTTTTTTCACTTAAGTTATCTATATAAATATACAAAAAAGGTTAATTAATATTTATTCCTTTTGTTTTTCCTGCAGCATCTATTCATTTCAGTAAGTTGCTTTAGGGAAAATTCAACTTTGAACATAAATTAAAAACCGTTACATGTTTTCATCCAATTTACAAATTAGTTTTTCTAATTAAACTACAACCTTAAAATTTTTTTGTATTTAATTTACTCTTTTCAGTAGATACTGATTTGTCCAAGAATATTTCTTTTATCTTAATGCTAATAGATAATGTGCTGGCTTCTATACATTTATCATTGTTCATTAGTTGCCAGCAATATGTTGTGAATTTTGTCCTTGAAACTATGAAATAATGTTTCTAAAATTCAGTTTTTCTTAATGTTTCTACTTTAAATAGAATGTATAATGAAACTGAGATCTGAGTGTTTTTAGAAATTCTGAGCTAAAGATATCAGCTGAGTCAGAATAGTGTCAAATGTAGAACCCAAACAACATAATTGGTACTTTGAGATTGAAGTTGATGTGACATTCCCTTGAACATATTTTAATGCTTATGCATATTTAAATTACAATTATAACCTCTTGACATTCAAACCAACATGCCATTCACCACCCAACTAGAGAGGCATGTCTGACTAATCAGATGACAGAGAACAAAAATCACTTGTTTTGAACCTATGCTAATTGCACAAGCAATTTATAAAACACCTAGCTGTTTGCTAACATTTTGACACTAGATTCTGATATTAGCACAGATTTTCTGACTGATTATACAGCAAGAATTTGTTTCAAATATTTGTCTATATACTAAATGGCTGCTAACTGGAAATGTGATGTGATAGATATTCAAGTCATGACATCCACTTCGTTTTATGATTTTACATGTTGTATGGCAGGTAGTTTCTAGTTATCCCACTCAGAAAAACTTTTTGCTTCCAGGAAAATTGAATGAGATAAAAGTTGGTACTCTATTACATACTCTACCTCTCCCTATCAGAACCCACCTGTCCAGAAAAGTTATACTGATCTTATTATTTCTTTTGAATCCATGTTGTCCGCTTCAAATTAGCAAGACACTCACAGACAGTTTGCCTGTGAACATGGCCTGAGCCAGGATGGCAGGTCAGATGCCACAGATTGTTTTGTCCCCCCCAAATATTGCCATGACCTGTTTTTGGTGCCATGAATCTAGATTTGCATTTTAAATAATGCATAGCCAAGTCACAGTGGGGAAAAAGGGATAATTCTTCAGTCAGTACATGCTATTTCAAATTTACATTTTCATTTCACATTCATCACAGTGCCAGCTTTGGAGTAAAATGCCAAAGTAAAAACTCTCATGTTTAATAGCAGGCACAAGAGAAAATTATTGTATCTGACGGAATCTGTTACTTGCACTGAAGAGTTGACATTTAAATCGGGACATTGCCAGGGGCCTTTGGCTTCATTCCATAGTTGTCAAGGTTCATGACACTGAAGAAATTATTTTAATTCCAGGTAACTAGAGTTATTTAGCATCCTGAGATCCAAAGCTGCTATTCCATCCAAAATATGCCAGGACCCTCATTGCCAGTTTCCCCAATGCTTGAGTCCCTGATGAACAACCCAGATCAGCTTTGCCACCCACGATAAATAAAAGCATAGCAAATTCCTAAAAAAGACTTTCTTCAAAGAACGGAAGTGTTTCTGAAGTTTGATTAAACTCACAGTGACCTTGTGAAGGAGATGGAAACTGGCAGAGTATTTCCTGTAATTTCAAGTCAAAAAGAAACACAAAAGTTAAGTGGTCGATCCCCATGTATTCAAGTAAATTTATTCAGGAGTAGAGCCAGAAATAAAGTTCATGTCTCCTGGCCTATGCACCAGGCCCCCTGTTGCCTCACAGCTTTCAAAACCTTCATTTTCTTGACAAATGTTATAAACCTTTCTCTACTACAAGACTAAGTTCAGACACACTGCCATCTACTGGCCCACCAAGGAATAGACTGCTCTCCCTTCATAATATCACCTCCAGGATATCAATTGGCTGTGTCTTCTGGACTATGTAGAAGAGGGGTGTGAGAGGTAAAGAATGTAAACTATCTTCTTTCCCATCAAGGGATTAGTATACTTAACATTCTTGATATTTATATAACAGTGCAACAATGCACTATGTTGCTTGCACACAAAACATCCTAGAAGTCATCTGTTCCTCTTTGTGTCTTTATTTTGACACACTCTTCTAAGGATTTGAATATTCTAAAGCAACTTTTCTGTTCCACATAAATCAGTTGGAAGAATGCCATGCCATTTTAGTGTTGTCTATAGTATCTTTTACCGAGTCCTATGAGATGTGCTAGTTATCCTACATGGTGCCATAAAAGGAATGAAAAACCAACCAAAATAATCACAACGCTGTGCTTATAGAAAATGCCATCAACATCCTAAAGGGACTCTAACAATAGAACAGGAGTCTAAATATATGTTTGACAAGCTTACTTTGTTCAGAGACAAGGTCTTCTTTACCCAGAAGCTCTATTAGTATCTTCTTTTACCACATCAACCCTTTACAGCTTGCCTGCATTTTCTGTAGGATAAAGTAACACATTTCAGACTTAATCAATTTATGGTGAACACATGTATTGTTTTAATCTCATTAAAATAGATAAGTTAAAGTTATGTTTGTTTCTCTTTGTTGCTCAACATTGTACTTAGTTCATTGTCTCTAATAAAAAATTCAGTTTAAATACTTGAAATAGATTTATTTTTGATTAAAAATGCATAACATTAATATCTTAGCACATTATTAACATATCACAAAAACAACTCAAGCAGCAGCAAAGAGGAGTCTATGCCTCTCTGGTTACCTGTCTGTATCCTGAATAACGATCTTAAGAAAATTTATTTTCTCTGATGGTTGTTGGCAGACATGTGGTTAAGAATATACAACTTATTTTTCTTTTAGGGTATAAAAGCTTATGTTGATGACAATTTAGTTTAGTTTTGTTTTGTTTTGTTTTTTTCTGAAGCTGGAAATGGGGAGAGACAGTCAGACAGATTCCCGGATGCGCCCGACCGGGGTCCACCCAGCACGCCCACCAGGGGCCACGCTCTGCCCATCAGGGGGCGATGCTCTGCCCCTCCCGGGCGTCACTCTGCCGTGACCAGAGCCACTCTAGCGCCTGGGGCAGAGGCCAAGGAGCCATCCCCAGCGCCCGGGCCATCTCTGCTCCAATGCAGCCTTGGCTGTGGGAGGGGAAGAGAGAGACAGAGAGGAAGGGGGGGTGGAGAAGCAAGTGGGCGCTTTTCCTATGCGCCCTGGCTGGGAATCGAACCCGGGTCCCCCGCACGCCCGGCCGACGCTCTACTGCTGAGCTAACTGGACAGGGCAATTTAGTTGTTTTTATGAAAAAAAAATTCTGTTCATTACAATTAGTCAAGTAGAAGTTATCCATTGAAGTTCATAATTTGAAATAAAATCTGAAAAAGACTATTGATTTAATTTGGAGTAAATGTCTATATTTGTCTATCCAAATAGTTACAGAAATATCTTAGGCAGAGATAAAAAATTGTGTTGTTTCCACATTTCTTTTTAATTATTAAGAGGGTGTCATAAGTTACAAAAGAGGTGGGAGTCCAAGGAAAGATGTATTAATCATGGAAACATTAGGGAGTTTTACTGACACAGTAAAACCAGGTCTTTCTGGAATTCTAAGTAAGGAGTCTACAGAGAAAAAGCTTCAACCCAGAAATCTGGCCTTCACATATTTAGACCTTGTTGAAGGCCTAACTGATGTTGGAAAATAGGAGTGAGATAGGGGAACACTTAGATGGAAAATGAAAAGACAGGATGTGATGAGAAAAAAGGGAAGAAATGGGTTTTAAAACATTTGAACACCTTTGGTATGAGCTTGCACAGGAAGACAGATGGTTTTGGAGGGTTTGTTTCAACTAAGCTGAGCCACCAAACTTTTAGAAAGCAGTAACAAAACCAAAAAATGTTCATTACTTCTGTTCTAGTTAAAGCATGTACATCTATCACAGTTTTCACAAAATGATTATTTGTACTTGCTTCTCTTTATAACAATGGTAACAATACATCACATTGAAAGAGTAGTTGGGTTTTAAAATGCCTGTAAAAACTTTATTTTCTTGACACCGGAAAAGTATATTGGTTCAATAGTGTTATTCATGTTTCGTATGTTATTCATCATTTTATTTTTTTCTATCATTATAGCTTGTTACAGAATTATAACATTTTCTTAAATAAAGAGTAGAAAAGATAATTCTAAATGAAATTTCAAGCCTTAGTACAAATTAACAGATTTATTTTAAGTTGAAAATCATACAATTAGCTATTGTTTCTAACCTAGGTGAGCCAGAAGAATCAGAGACAGAGTGTAACATTCTGGTTCAGTTGAGGGAAACAATTGAGAGGTCAGAAGTCAAGGTAGGTAAGCATCACAAAGCAACTACCAAAGGGTAAATAGTTGCAATGACAAAAATCTCTGCAATATGTGGAAGGTATGGCTCAAGTTTTCAGAGGAGTATTGATCTGTACATTTGTGTGAGAAATCTCTCTGATGCTGAGGGAAGAAAACGTCTGGAAAGATTAGGGACAACAAGTACTGTAGTTCATACAGAGCCAGCAATATCACTTCTTTCCATCAGCCACAGAGTCAATTCACTGAGACTATGTAACAGTTCTACATGTATTTGCGTACAGTAAAAAAGTTTTAAAACACTTTTAAACATGAAGCCAAACTAGATAGAACTACTGTAGATAAACCCACAATTTTAATTGGAAATTTCAACATCCTCCTCTCAATACTTAATAGAATGCCAGTTCTATACAAATTTCCAAAAATTGAAGAGGAAGAAGTACTTTCTTAATCACTCAATGATGACAGTATTACCCGGAACAAAACCAGAAAAAGCTTTGCAAGAAAACAAGAGGTCAATATTTTTTATGATAATTTCTTATAATAAGAAAATGGAACCCTGGCTGCTTTGCTCCGTGTTCCAGTGGGTGGACATCTTAGGTTCAATCCCCAGTCAGGGCACATGAAAAAGTGACCATCTGCTTCTCCTCCTCTCACTCTCCCTTCTTTCTTTTTTTCCCCTTTTGAAGCCAGTGACTTGATTGGTCTGAGCATCAGTCCTGGGGGCTGAAGATAGTTGGGTTGGTCCTAGCATGTCAGCCTCAGGCATTAAAAATAGCTCTGTTGATTTAAACATCAGCCCCAGAGAAGCTTGCAGGGTGGATCTCAACCAGGGTGCATGTGCATGTCTGTGGACAAGTCCTCCGTGAAGATGATGGAGATGCAAAGACCTGACTCCAGGGACCAGATTCAGTGACGCAGATACACTTTATTCAGGAAGTAAGCTAGCTTATATACACAGGTTCAGCCTATAGGGTGTGATACCGTATCCTTCATAGCCAATGGCTGAAAAGATCATGGAGCTGCATGGTTGGTGCTGAGTCACTTCCTTATAGCGGGCAAGCTCCCTTCCTGGGTATGCTTAGGAGGGTTCTGGGAGCTGGAGTGTTCTCACAGCATTGCATCAGCTACAGCTGCTAGGAATGCACTCTGCACTCCACCCACATCTCCTCCTCCATGAATGACAGCTTGCTGTTGTTGTAGCTTCTGAATGCTACACATTATGCAATGGAACCCTAGTAGAACTAAAACAACTATAATACCTATTATATTATATGCTAATAGGTTAGCTGGATTAAACAATGAGGCAAACTTCTGTAATGTTTGGCTAGTTAGGAAGTAGAACGAGGGTCTTAAACAGGGGATTCCTCCTATGGGTCAGGATGTCATTTCCCTCCCATTGTGTTACAGAGACCTTCTAGGTACCATTAAACACAGTTCCATATTGATTGTAAAAAATGGACGTAGGTGTATGCACGCCCCCTTCCCACAAAGGACCCAGCATCCAAACACAGAACGGATGGCTTGCTGGTGGCTGCTTACTGCATATGGTTGCAAGGCACATTACATAAATTACAACAACATGACAAATCATACAATTTCAACAATTACAAAGGTACATTTCACCAGTCTCTGAGCACTTTGCCAAAAGCACAAAATGTCCTCGGCCTTCTTTCTAGCCATGGGAAAAGCTTCCCAGGGTAGGGGAAGGGCCTCCAGTAAAGCCACCCCCCACCCCCATCAGGGTATTTCACATTGTCCAAAATCTGTAAGTCCATCCAACAAAGAAGCCAGTGCTCACTCCGGTCATAGTCCAGGAAATCAGTCCATTCACATGAGGCCTCAGCCACACCCCTCATTCCTGCCATCCTGGCAGGTCTTATACTGTTCCAAGGAGGATCATGTGGCAATAGCAGTCAACATTTCCATCTCTGCTCTGGAGAGTATAATGGCATTCACCCCTATGTCCCAAAATGTCAGCAAACCCACCAGCGGCTTAGCAGGCACTCCCTGCCATTATAGTGGCCACTTGGTGATGTAAGCCTGGCTTCCATTCATCCTCCCGCTGCAGATGCCGCCATTTACCTTCTGGAGTCTGCAAATCGCAACTCTGGCCCAATTCTCCTCATCCTCCAAAGATGAACTGAAAACACCAGCTTGCAATGCCGGGCTTGCTGACTGCGTCTGGGAGTCAGCGGTCACTATAGCATACACATAAGCAAGAACAGAGCACCAGGGCCTGGGGGCCCATCAGGGGCAATTCTCTGAGCCTGCCCTGCCAAAGCCTCCACATCCCCCCAGGTGATGGGGCATGCATGCTGGCCATGAGGTCTTCTTCTGGAGCACTGAGTACCTCTTCCCCTCAGGCATAGTTGGTATGGAGAAGGCCAGGGCCGTGGCTTTGGATGGGTGAAGACTGAACCACTTAGTGGGTGCCCAAGAAACCCTGTCAAGCAGGTTGGAAGGATTCCTGGAATCCAAATTGGCTGAAAAACACAAGCATAACCTCTCCCTTATGTTAGAAGAGGGTGTGATCTGCGCCACTATGCCATGGCTGGGTCCTTCCAGCGTCATTTCAGAGAGAGGGGTGGGGGAGAGAGAGAGCAAGAGATACAGAAAAATAGACAAGACAGAAAGAAAGAAAGAAAGAAAGAAAGAAAGAAAGAAAGAAAGAAAGAAAGAAAGAAAGAAAGAAAGAAAAAAGACACATGGGGGTGTATAGGCTGGCCCATGGGTCTGCAGCAGGAATATATGTTGGAGAAAATGGCATCTGAGAGGCTGGGGTGTGGCATTGAGCCCTGGCAGGGAATGTGGAAGTAACGACTTCTGCTTTTTCTGGCTGCTGAGCTGATGGCACAGTTAGCAATTTGGTTAATTTCGTTTCTGCGCATTTGGCTGCAAGTCCATCAAACTCGGAGGCTAAACTACTTTTCTCCTCAGTGTAGGGGGGCAAATAGGAAGGTGGGGGCTCCCCAGAGAGAGAGGCAGCCTGCAATATCTTTGGCACTGGCGGAGGGTCCCCTGGAGGAGCACTGGTCAGGCAGGCATGTATCGCTAGCAGGGCAGGAATGAGGCCGAGCGCGAAGGTTTGTCCCCCATGTACTTGGGCTGAACAGACGCTCAGGAAAGCTCGGACCCAAGTATCGGGGTCCCAAAGAGGCACATCCCAGAGCCAAGGATTGAAACCAGAGAGGATCTCCCAGTAAGTACAAAGATTCTTTTCACTAACTTTAACTCACCTACTCTGCAATAGAGCATGGAGGGCTTGATCCTGCGGGGGCTTGAGAGTGAGGGAGAAGGTTTCCCATTGCAGAGGGTCACTCACCCGTCCCTTGGATACAGGTTAGGTCCCTGCCTCATGTTGGGCTCCAGTTGTGGACAAGTCCTGCCCGGGGTGAGGACGATGGAGATGCAAAGACTCGACTCTGGAGACCAGGTTCAGTTACGCAGATTCACTTTATTCAGAAAGTAAGCAAGCCTATATTCAGAGGTTCAGCCTATAGGGTGTTACAGCATGTCCTTCATAGTCAATGGCTGAAAAGATCAGGGAGCTGCGTGGTTGGTACTGAATCACTTCCTTACAGCAGGCGAGCTCCCTTCCTGGGTATGCCCAGGAGGGTTCTGGGAGCTGGAGTATTCTCACAGCATTGCATCAGCCACAGATGCTAGGAATGCGCTCTGAGCTCCACCCACACGTGTCTGTCTCTATCTCTCTTCCTCTCACTTAAAAAAAAAAGAAAGAAAGTAGAATTCAACAATATTTAAAGGAAGCAATGTATTGTTATCAAGTAGAGATTATCCCAGAAAATGCAACGGTGGTATAGCATTTGACACTTTATTAATAATTTACCATATTAACAGATGTAAAAAGCCATATAATAATCTCAATAAATAGAAGATTTTGTTTGATGAAATACAGTATCTATTCCTGATTTTTTTTAAAAAGTATATAAGAAAAAGTCAAAAACTCGATTTTTGAAAAGCATCTAAAAATATAGTTGATATTAAAAAATATATTTCTTATTTTTATTCAGCATTGTACTGGAAAACCTAGGCAGTGCATGATGGTAAACAATATTAAAAAATAATTAATTAACCACATTCATATCGAAAAGAAAAAAGTCAAACTCTCTATGGAAACAAGTAGAAAATCATTGACATCTACAGAGAAAAATAAAAGGTACTGAATCTAATATCTAAGTTGAGAAAATTTGCAAGATGCAAGGTCAATAGAAAATAAATTGCATTTTCATATACTAGCATTATACAATCAGAAATTTGAAAATATCAGAAAATTTAAAATAACCTATTTATGCATAAATGTGATAAAAGTTATGTATAAATTTTGAACTAAAAACTATAAAGCATTCATAAGAGAAATTAAAGAAGACAAAAATAAATACAAAGGCAATCTATATTTAAATATCAGAAGACTCAATATTTTTCAGATATTAATTCTTTACAAATTGATCCAATTTCAATTAAAATTTAGCAAGTTGTTCTATGATAGTTAGAACTATTATTTTGTTTTCATATGGAAATCAAAAGGTTTTATAAAATAAAAATAAATTTGAACAAGAATATAGTTGAATGATTGTACAACTTGACTTCAATACAGATTATAAAAGCTACAGTAATCAAGACAGTGTAATATTGGCATCAAAATAGACAAATATTAATAGATCAATAGAACAGATTAAAAAATCCAGAAAATTATTTTCAACTAAAGTGTAAAGACAATTCAGTGGAGAAAAAAAATAGTCTTTTCAAAAAAAATGGATATACACATAAAAAATAGTAAAATTTAAACCATATCTCATATCATGTACAAAAATTAACTCAAAATGCATCATAGACTTAAGTGTAAACTTAAAACTATTAAAATTCCTATAATAGGCCCTGGCCGGTTGGCTTAGTGGTAGAGCGTCGGCCTGGCGTATAGAAGTCCCGGGTTCGATTCTCGGCCAGGGCACACAGGAGAAGCACACATTTGCTTCTCCACCCCTCCCCCTCTCCTTCCTCTCTGTCTCTCTCTTCCCCTCCCACAGCCGAGGCTCCATTGGAGCAAAGATGGCCCGGGTGCTGGGGATGGCTCCTTGTCCTCTGCCCCAGGTGCTATAGTGGCTCTGGTCGTGGCAGAGCAACGCCCGGGAGGGGCAGAGCATCGCCCCCTGGTGGGCAGAGCGTCGCCCCCTGGTGGGCGGGCCGGGTAGATCCCCGTCGGGCACATGCGGGAGTCTGTCTGACTGTCTCTCCCAGTTTCTAGCTTCAAAAAAATACAACAACAACAAAAAAATTCCTAGAACAAACAAGAGATATACATTGTTATTTTTGGTTAGGAAGGGTTTCTTACATTAAAAGAAAAGGAAAAGGAAGTAGCCTGACCTGTGGTGGCACACTGGATAGAGCATCGACCTGGAATGCTGAGGTCACCAGTTCAAAATCTTGGCTTGCCTAGTCAAGGCACATACAACAAGCAACTATGATAAGTTGATGCTACCTGGTCCTTTTTCCTTTTCGCTCTCTCTCTTTCCTCTCTCTAAATCAATAAATAAAAATAAATCTTTTAAAAATAAACTAAAAGCCCAAATATACACAAGAATAAAAATGATAAATCTTATATGATCGAAGTTAAGTACATTTGCTCATCAAAAGACACTTAAAACAGTAAAAGAAAAGCCACAGCAGACTGAGGAAATATCCACAATTCACATAGTTGGTGTTTGATCTGGAATATGGAACTTTCATAATAAGAAACAAAATGCAAACTGAATCTTGGGCAAAAATTTTGGACAGACTGTTCACAAAATATGTATGGATGAGCTCACTCTCTTCTCCTGCCCCCACTTTACACACACAGAAGAGTTCAGGTGAGCACACGAGTAGATGGCAGACTCCTACAAGTGAACAGAAGAAGCCTAAGCTGGAACCTTGCCAGCACTTTAATCTTGGACTTCCCAGCTTTCCAGATGTGTGAGAAGAAAATTTTTGTTGTTTTAGGGGGGAAAATATGTAGTTGCTTTATAAACACAGTAAAAGATGTTCAAGTTATTGATCATTAGGAAAATGCAGACTGTACACAACAACTTAGAATGTTTTCTCTTAAAATGACTGACTCAACCAAGTGTTGTGAAAGATATGCAGCCATCTATCATACATACATTTTGCAAAATAAATGAAAAAAATATGTGCATAAGAAAAGATTGTTCATACCATGTTATAGGTAATATACAAAACCTGAAAACAACAAAGATTTTCATCAATAGGTGAATGAATGAACAAATCAATGAACAGATAGTAGCAAAATGAACCACAGCTCAGCCTAAAAAGAACAAACTAATGATACACGAAATAACATGAATAAATTTTAAAATAACAGCACTGGGTGAAATAAGCAAGAGAAAAATGAATGCATATGATGATTACATTTATATAAAATTAAAGAAATGACAAACTAATCCACAGTGATCGAAAGTACAGTGTGTCTGTAAAGTCATGGTGCACTTTTGACCGGTCACAGGAAAGCAACAAAAGACAATAGAAATGTGAAATCTGCACCAAATAAAAAGAAAATCCTCCCAGTTTCTGTAGGATGATGTGGCAGCATGTGCACATGCGCAGATAATGACGTAACACCGTGTATACAGCAGAGCAGCCTCCGGCCATCCCAGTCCAGATGTGGACAGTACAGAGGAAAGTTCAGTGTGTTTTGTGGCTTGCTAAATTTGAATCCATGACCAAAGTGCAACGTGAATATTGGCGCATTTATAACGAAGCATCACCACATAGGAATAACATTACTTAGTGGGATAAGCAGTTGAAGGAAACCGGCAGTTTGGTGGAGAAACCCCGTTCTGGTAGGCCATCAGTCAGTGATGAGTCTGTAGAGGCTATACGGGATAGCTACCTAAGGAGCCCTAAAATATCTGTGCATGAGCCCACATTGAACTGCACTGAATAGGTATGAAACTGGGAGAGTTTTCCTTTTATTTGGTGCAGATTTCACATTTCTATTGTCTCTTGCTGCTTTCTGGTGACCGGTCAAAAGTGCACCATGACTTTATAGTGCACTGTATGTCAATGATTACCTGGAAATTGGTGTGGGTGGTGGGGTGTGTAGGAAGGAGAGATTATAAGTGAGGAAAGAAAACTTTGGAAAGTGGTAGATAATCAATATCTTAATTGTGGCAATGGTTTTATGAGTGTATAATTTGTCTAAACTTATGAAATTGTATTCTTTCTCAACAGTTTATTGTATGTCAATTATTCCTATAAAGAAGCAAAACATTGAGTGTGAGCAGATAAACTATCTGTGCTGTGACAAAACATATATGCAAAGAAGATGATTCCAATTATATTCTTTCTTGTATCCATGCATTTTGAAATGTCACTTGCAGTTGCTTTCATCAGAGGTGAAACCTCCAAAGAGTGGGACAATATTAAACAGCAAAAATAAATGAGCTATCACACTGTGAAAAGGCATGAAAGAAGCTTAAATGCATATTAGTGTGAGAGAAGCCAATATGAGAAGGCTGCTTACTGTGTGATTCTAACTACGTGCATTCTGGAAAAGGCAAACTATGAGTATATATAGTAAAATGTGGTTGCCAGGGATTGTGGTGGGGGTAAGTAAGAAAGAGTAGGCAGAGCACAGAAGATGATTTGTATTGTGATTTCCCAAGACACCAGTTCTTTATTTACCTATGTAGGGTACTATAAACTGGTAGACAGTGTTTTCAGAAGTTCAGAAATGAAAAAGAAAAAGTAGACAAAGCATTAAAGATATTTAATGATTTGAATATACAAAAAAATCTCAAAGTAGGGATTGTAGAGCTGGAGCAGTAGCTCATTAATAGCGCACCTGATCTTAAGTTGTTTTCCATTTTTTTCACTTGTAACCTTCCAGTTGAAGTAAGGTACTTTCTTCCTTTCCTTCCTTCCTGTACTGAGCTATGCTTGGTGTCCTAAGATTCCCTGGGCAGTGAACCTGCTGTCTCTTTTAGGATGGGAAGGTAAAGAACACCAAAAAGTTTTGAGCATATAGATATTTTACATAGAAATTCAAAGATTTTGTTTTAATATATTTTCACAAAAAATATCATGAACCTTTGTTGGTTGTGTTGCTTCTTAGGGGTAACTTCTTGAAGATGAGTCTAAAGAGGTTTGGACGGCAAGTTCATCAATGTACATAAAAATTTTAGTCTTTATTTTTTAAAGATAAACCTTGAAAAATACAAGAATTGGAGAGCATTGAGTATATGACCTCTAAGACTATCTTTAGCTTTCAAAATCTAATAGTGAGTTTGAAATCTGAACACACTGGGAAACAGAAAAATGACCACTGGATGTATTTACAGAATCAAGCAATTCCTTATAAACTAAAACTTTGCCAAGACTGTAGGAGTATTGCATTGCCCCATGTGACCCAACTCTTATCAGATCTACTATGATTATACTTTGGGTCTCCAGGGATCTATATCAACTTATATGTGTGTCCAGTAATCCTTGAAATGTTTGAATAATGCCATTTTCTCAATCTATCGCTTAACCTGAATAACTGGATGTAGATTCCTTACAAGAAAGACTGAAAAAAATACTGAATATCATTGCTGTGTTCTTTTTTTTTTTTGTATTTTCTGAAGCTGGAAATGGGGAGAGACAGTCAGACAGACTCCTGCATGCACCTGACCGGGATCCACTTGGCACACCCACCAGGGGGCGATGCTCTGCCCACCAGGGGGCGATGCTCTGCCCCTCCGGGACGTCGCTCTGTTGCGACCAGAGCCACTCTAGCGCCTGGGGCAGAGGCCAAGGAGCCATCCCCAGCACCCGGGCCATCTTTGCTCCAATGGAGCCTCGGCTGTGGGAGGGGAAGAGAGAGACAGAGAGGAAGGAGAGGGGGAGGGGTGGAGAAGCAGATGGGCACCTCTCCTGTGTGCCCTGGCCGGGAATCAAACCCAGGACTTCTACACGCCAGGCCAATGCTCTACCACTGAGCCAACCAGCCAGGGCATTGCTGTTTTCTTAAAGAGCCCCTTGTCTTAGAGACTTGGTCTCTTTTTCAATCAATGGGTTTTAGTTCTGAAAACAGCATAAAATGTGGAACTAGGAAGGGGATCATGGCTTTTGTTGAGGCAACTTCCTTAAGCTTTCTGGTCATCCATCCTTGATTTCTTCTGCTAATTCAAGCTGAGTTGTATCCTTGTTGACTGCATATTTATTTTGCCATTAAGGATACCATGTTCAAAATTCATTATAGATCAAGTCTTTTGGCTTCCATTTTGATTTGATAGATATTTGTAGTCACCTTTTCTTTATTTTGGGGGGAGTCCTAGTATTCTAATTATTGTTAGTATGCCACATTTTATAATATTTTCTCTTATTGACAGCTATGGCTTATAGAGTAATGATACCATTAAAAAATTTAATGTTGCTCATTCCCCTCTCAAGAGATCACTTCTCATAGCCCTTGTAAATGGTATGTGGTCTGGGCCTTCTCATGAACATAACCGTCTAGTAGACCTTCTGGCCATAGATGTCTGGTCACTTCCATGACCATTTAATTTATTTTTCCCATTTCTGCTATGGCAATTCTGGCCTTTTAACTTCACTCAGTATAGACCATTCTTTTTTACATGCCTCTAGGAAACATACTAGTAGCAAGTTTACCCCATCTCCTGAGATCTTTTCCTCAGTGATAAGTATGACATGACAGGAGAGCATTACCAAGTCAATAATGCTTTCTTCTCCTATTTTATATTATTGTCCCTTGATTAAACACCTTCAGAATACAGTCTCATTCATACTTTGCCTGTACCTATTGGTATATAAAATCTATTTCTTATAGCTCTTTTGACTATAGAACCACCTAGGTTATGCTATGAATTAACCCTAGTAATGAACTAGGTGGACTTGAGGGAAGGTAGGAGCAGCTCTTGAGGGACACACTTTATAACTGACAGGAAAGAACCTCAGCATTATCTTCCAAACAAGAAGTGGGAGATGAGGCATGCTAGTTCTTGATGGGAGCGCTATTTTTATAGGCTCAGAAGGATTCTAAGACAAAAAGTTACATGGCATGCATCCTGGTATCTTCATCCCATGTGTCAGAGCCCCAATATTTCCCACCAGGTAAAATGGTCTTGACATAATAGAATAGCCTTGGTGAGCATACAACGTTCTTTGAATTTGGCCTCTCTGGCTGCTGTTTTATGAATTGGTTCACAGCCTTTTCTTTTTTTTTTTCTTTTTTTTTTAATTCATTTTATTCAATTCCAAAGAAAAAGGAATGAGAATGACAGTAACAAACATGTTTTATCATTGAATATTGTGATGCAACCACAGCAGTCTTATATTTGAAACTTAATAAGGAAACAACTGCCTTCCAAAAGAGCTAAATATGCAGGTCCAAAAAATAAAGGTACTTTTTAACCGCCGCATTCACTCAGAAGCCCATTCATCTCTTTCAGTCCCCATGATCAAGCACAGGTTCCGCTTAGCTATATAATGAAGGGCAAACCCGCTGCCCCACTGACGTCACAGGACAGTTGCCTACAAAACCAGACTTCTGACACTGGGCTCCAGGTTCTCTTTCTCACAGCTCATCACCCTCATCCGGGAGAGCAGTGGTCTGGGCAAACCTTAGTTGGTGTTCATACTGTGCTGCCACAGCCAGGTTTATGACAGCCTCTGATGGGGCAGGAGCAGGCATGGTGACCAGCTCCAAGTTAGAGTCCCCAATTAGCTTTCTAGGAAGCTAGAGGAAGGGCTTTTCAAAGTTGTAGTTACTTTTGGCAGAAATGTCTTATAATAAAGATTCCTCTTTCAGTGAAAGACCATTGATTTTGCCTTAACTTTTCTTTCTTAATACCATTTTGTTGCTACACAACATGATGGGGAAATTTTCACACACTTTTTCCAGATCTCTGTGCCAGTTAGGCACATTCTTGTAAATACTTCCTGAAATCACATCAAACATTACAATGCCACACTGGGCTTAGATATAACAGCTGTCTCTCAGTCCACTGAGCCTCTGACCCGCTGTTCCACACATTGAACTTAATAGGTACTCTGCTGCTGTGGGACATGAGAGGATGGACCTCAACACCGAAGGTAGCTACATACTTCTTCTCAAATTCTCCAGTTAGATGATATTTCACAAATGTAGTTTTCTCAGTCCCATTATAACCAAGCAATACAAGTTTGAACTGACCACAGGTGCTCCTGAGGCAGCCATTGTACGTTATCTCCAGAAGCATCTCCAGGCCAGTCTGACTGTGCGCCAGTCCTCAGCTTTTTCTACCTCACTTCAGGAAAGGTTTTTACACTGGCTTTCAGCTGCTCAGTACTCCCCTCAACTCTTCATTTCCTTTTTGTGCAACACCAGTGGCATTTGGCAATATCCAGGCAATCATGTTATCTTTATAGATACCATTTTCTCTGCACCATTCAAAGACCTAATACATAGAATTAACTAGTACATCAATCCCTTTCTCCAGTACACCCTCTTAATTCACTATCAGAGAAAGGTTTGACAACTGGACCACCGCCGTATGGCAGTTTTGTCTGTGCTCCACCTACCTTCAGCATTGGGACACTTATTGTCAGACAGTTAGTGAATGATTCAACTTCAAAACCTAACTTCAAAAATAAATTATTATAGTCTGACCAGGCGGTGGCGCACTGGATGGAGTGTCGGACTGGGATGCAAAGGACCCAGGTTCTAGATCCCGAGGTCACCAGCTTGAGCGCAGGCTCATCTAGTTTTAGCGAAGCTCACCAGCTTGGACCCAAGGTCGCTGGCTCGAGAAAGGGGTTCCTCAGTCTGCTGAAGGCCCACGGTCAAGGTACATATGAGAAAGCAACCAATGAACAACTAAGGTCTAGCAACGAAAAACTGATGATTGATACTTCTCATCTCTCTCCGTTCCTGTCTGTCTGTCCCTATCTATCCCCCTCTCTGACTCTCTCTCTGTCCCTGTAAAAAAATAAATAAATAAAAATAAAAAAATAAAGATAAATAAATTATTATAACTTTCTGGCGGGTTAAAAGTTTTGTATTGATAAAATGTCAATTTTTAATAGTCTTATGATTAATTCCTAAATATATTTTGATGTTAATGTATCTGACTAATATGGTAAATAATGTGTTATTGAAAAGCAGAAGCAAAATTCCCAATCATGGTTTTAAAAATAAAATCTGTAAGAGTGTTCACTTCCAATTTAACATCTTAGTAGTTTAGACATATTTGCTAATTTTGTGTTTTGTTACCAAAATAACAAAGTTCAGAGAAATTATAAGAAGTTATAAAATTGTCCGTGTTTTGTCTTATGGTTCCAGCAACATACCAGAGCAATTTTTAATATTTTATGACATCTGAAGAGCAATCTTAGCTCTTATTGTTCAGTGAGAAACGGTTAAAGAAAAAGCCAGAACAAAATATGATAATTTCAGGAACATTGCTAGAATAGACTCTGTGTTGGCTGCAATATAAAAGGAAGCCTTCTAACACCCTTGTGTAAACTTCAGCCTACACTATGGAATTCATTCTTATAGTGTGGTACATATGAGCATTACATATATTTGTGCATAAAATGTACTATTTTAATGATTTGCGGTAAAGGACGAGTGAACATATGGGACTGAAAAAGTCTAGTAGAAGCTGTGAATGTACTTTTATTTTCCTCATAATTTCCTTAGACTCACTAACTTATAAATTGATATATTACTTTTTAGAAGCAAAAGAGAAACAGAAGGGTTTTTGCTTTTTTTTTTCAGTGCTTAATTTCTTAATAATAGAGTTTCTTCACTTTTCTCATCCCAAAGGAAGGTTTGGACAAGTTGTATATCCTTAGATAGAGAATCAGAAAATTTCTTTAGGCAACTTTGAATTTGAGGAGTAATAAAGATGGGTCATCAGACCATGTCTCACACCAAAAAAGGGTTGGAAAGGCTAAGTCAAATATAGAGGGAGCATAAGTTAGATAACTTTCTCTTTGGACAATAACAACATAGATGTAGAATTTTCCTGAATAAAAAAAAAAGTAAAATTAGAATCATAAGGACACCCTTGCACTAAACAGAGAAAAGACAGAAGAACGCTGGAGAATGAGGATTGGTGTAGATGTGGAAGTGGGAGGGGGCGTAAACAACATGCCACACAACTGTGTACAGAAGTTTGCAGCTTTATCCATAAACAAGCCATATTTGTTGGGGCTTCTCTGTTTTGCTCTGTGCAGGCCATGGAAGCAGAAGTATATGCGCAAAAGGTCAGGCTGAAGATCAGCGGTCATCCTGGCATTATAGAGTTACCTAACACCTTAACGTTATGGAGGTCAAAACTTGGAGTTTGAATTCTGCTTAAACACATCCAAAATTTACTAAACAGATAGATGTTAGTAGTTTCATATTGGCTCATTTCTGCAATGAAAAAACCAGACTCATTAGGCTTAGCACTATGCATCCCCTTGCCTAATTTCCTATCTCTTCATACTGCCTACCTGATCTCCTTATCCACTGCTTTCTTTACTTCATCAGCCTCCTATCTTTGTCTTTTAAAATTTTTATCTTCCTTCTGCCTCCTTCACAGACACCCTTTTCAAAATAACCAGCCTTTTTAAGAAAGGTGACAGAGCAAAATTTAACCTAGGAAGAGTGTTAGAAAAGTAGGATGGAAGAAAAATTCAAGATCATCTACTTCATCCCAGGACCATTTACAATGACTTCCTCTGCCACACTTTCATATATTTTTTATTCAAACATTTAATTATGAGAACCTCATTACTTCAAAGTCAGTTTATTCTATTCATGATGTTATAATTGTTAGAAAATTCTTTATAGTGAGCTGAAACGTGAAACTCTCTAAATTTAGGCTAGTTAGTTCTACTGACTCAAATTTATTTCTGACATATTTTCTGGTAGGATATAAGAACTTACCTGCCCTGGATCAGATTTATTTGTCTTTATATCAGTCATAAGTTTTCAAAACTAGAATTTTTCTTGTTGTCAATGTAAACATCAGTCATTGCCATGGAAAGGGGAATAGCATCCTTAGTGCTGCAAGATCCAGAATGGACATAGACCATTAAAATTAAATGGAAATATTTTGTATCAAATAGAAAGTTGGTTAACAATCAACCACAGCCATTCCAAAAATCATGTATTTCATAGTAAGTCCTGGTTACCTGTTTAATCTTAGACTCCCTTTATGGTCAACTCTGAGCCTTCCCAAAATGTTTTGCTGTTTTTACAGAGTAGTAGTATAGCACAATATTGATTCTTTTTCTGCCTAAAAGCTATGAAAAACTCAGATGAAACTGAAGAAATTGAAAACTAATTGTTTATTGAGAATGAAGTTGTCATTGAGTAAATATTTCTAAATTCAAGAATCAGAGAGAAGACAAATTTAAATTTTCTCAATTAATAAGAAGAAATAAGCAAGATATACAATCAATAAAGCATTATTTAGACCATAGATATTATTTCATTTTTCTCCTACTAGACTAGGAACTCTAGAGGATAGCAGTTAATATTACTTTCCTTTGTATCTCAGAAACTAGTAATTCTGAAACATAGAAGTAAATACTAAAGCTTGTTGAAATAAAAGCTATAATAGTTGCAATAATATCTTTTATTCCCTATTATTTTGTAGATATAAAAAGTTCCAGTAAACAGAAGGTGAAATAAACTCCTCAGGGCCAAGTATTATTATCACAAAGCTTGGAGAATTTTGTATATATTAACAAGATTATAAATCATTTTACATGAAAGTAATGCCAGAATTTTTTTTTTTTTTTGTATTTTTCTAAAGTTGGAAACAGGGAGGCAGACAGACAGACTCCCTCCCGCATGCACCCAACCGGGATCCACCCAGCATGCCCACCAGGGGGCGATGCTCTGCCCATTTGGGGCATTGCTCTGTTGCAACCAGAGCCATTCCAGTGCCTGAGGTAGAGGCCATGGGGCCATCCTCAGTGCTCAGGCCAATTTTGCTCCAATGGAGCCTTGGCTGTGGGAGGAGAAGAGAGAGACAGAGAGGAAGGAGAGGGGGAGGGGTGGAGAAGCAGATGGGCGCTTCTCCTGTGTGCCCTGGCTGGGAATCGTACCCAGGACTCTTACATGCCAGGGCAACACTCTACCACTGAGCCAACCAGCCAAGGCCTCAGAATTTTTATTTAAATATATATATATGATAATTCTCTCAATATAATGATAAATAAAAAATAATTTTAAATAGAAATTTTCCAGGTAAAGATGACCATCCTTGAGTTTCCATAATCTGCAATGTATTAAGGAAAAATGTGGGTGCTCATCAATATTTATTTGCTGAACAAATGAATATGTGTTCTAGTACCTCAAACCAGGAAAACATCCAAATATCTTCATAATTTTAATTAAGTTACATTTTAAGTTTTATTTTTAATCCTTGAATTCAAAATAAGGACAATTAGAATGACTATGTTGTGAGATATAAACAATATGTTCTGAAGATCATCAGATTTTGGGAACATTGAAATCTGACAAAGTTCTTTAATGTGGTAACCATTAGAGCCTGAACATTTTACAGAAAGGACCTAATGATTTAGTCATCATTAATATAATAAAAATATTGCTAATAAAAATGGATTGTCAACCTGTATCTTTATGAAATAAAGTGCTGTCTCATTAAATCTCACTTTTGTGCTATTTGGGCTTTCAAAAACTGCTCTGTAAACATATAGAAAGCACTGTCGGGTCAGTTGTTTTCAGCCTGATAAAATGACTACCTCTGTAGTCACCAATACCTGAAATCATTGCCTATTCTAGTTCACAGTAAGACACAGGAAATAAAGAAAATTGCTCACAAAAGACTCTTGTTAGCTGCAACCTCCTGCAGATGTCTGTAATTAGGGTTAAATGGGTAGCCCATGTTTATTTGAAATTAGAAAATATTTTAAGAAGGAAGATTATTTAACTGAGATCTTTAAAGAAGAATAAAGTGTAGGGATATGGAATACAAACAAGGCATTAAGCAGTGGAAAAAGCACAAAGACGGGGTGAAAAGTGTCACTCTAAACAGAAAACAGGAAATATATTAAAATGAATGAAAATTACAAACAAAAAGTAGGTTGAAGCTAAATTAGAGTGCCAATACAATCCAGTCAAGAAGCGCCAACATAGCTAATGAGACAATGAAGTGACATTGATATATCACATTTGAAAGAGCCAGAAAGGAAATTTCAATTTCTATACCTGAACCCAATTATGAGTTTTCCTAGTGATGATTATACTGACTTCCATAGCAATATGTTGCCTTTTTCAATTTCTTTTAAAAATTCAGATGCTCAATACAGCTTTATAGCATATTTTGTCACTACAACTTTAAAAATAATATTAACAAATGTTCATGCATATGTAAATATTTCAGATAAAAGAGAACTAATAGAGTGAAAGGCTATTCATGATTACAAAGTGCTTGGTTGATTATACTTTGTGCTATGTACATTCAGCTTTCAAATCCTTAGAGACAATAGCCTATCCTAATGAATCATCCTGTTTGAAATAATATTTTGCCTATGATCTAGCATATGATTAATATTTATATAACATGCAATTTAACATTATCCTTTATTTTTAATATCCAAATTCAGTTTGAAAATACTGTCTCTGAAAATGCTATTCAGTTGACCTGCATTTTACACGTTTCAAGCAACTTGATCTGATGAACATCCTGATCTGATAAGTTGATGGGTCAGATTTTATAACTCTCCTTTTAGAGATAAAAAAAAGTCAAGTTAAGGAACTAACCCAAATACACGAAGATCCAGAGCAACAAATTTAAAGATAGAGCTATGTTTTCTTGACAACACAATATCTATTTGTTCTCATTAGTGCAATGCATAATCACAGCTTATTATTCTGTTCTTATACATCTTTCTCCCTGTATGGATATAAGATTTTTCTGTTTCCCATATGTCTGCCTCATGAAAAAGTAACTCTTGAATCACTACTTGCTAACGCATGTAGGCAATTCACTCATGAACAAATTATTTCTAAGTACAGATACAGCCAGTATCAGCATTTTTCCCTTGCCTGTACATTTTTTGCTTCTAAGTGTTCTGTTTCTGGTTTTAAATTAGAATGACTGTGATGATGGCACTTTTTGCTATACTATTAGGAATATGCAATGATGACACTCAAGTCCATTGATTTAACCCAAGACAAGGGTTAAATCCAGGAGTGGCACAAAGCAATTCCCAATGCCTTGAAATACAAATGTTCTTTTCTTCTTCTGAGCATTTATCTCCCAGAAAGCATTTCTTTTGTGCGTTACCTTGACATTGGGATTTGAGTTTTTATTGTAAAAATTTTGATTGGTTAGTTACATAATGCCTAGTGAATAACTGAGGGAAGTCTTCTAGAAATATACAGAGAATGTATGCTCTCTTGAACAAAATTTTTTAAATGCTGTTGTTGCCAGTCCACTATCACAAAATGTCATGTGTCGGGAGCATTGTGATGGCTCCTAAAATTGGCAGAATTGGGGCAAAATGGGTGGGTAGAGCAGAAGAAATGCAGACCTGATGTGAAGAAAACTGAGTTCTATCTTTAAATTTATTGCTTAAGATCTTTGTGTACTTGGGTTAGATTCTTAACTCATGTTTTTCATCTCTAAAAAGAGAGCCATAAAATCTGACACATCAATTTATCAGATCAAGATGCTTATCAAATCAAGTTGCTTAAAACTAGTAAAATGTAGGTCACTAAATAGCATTGTTATTGCACATTCCCATATTTACTCTTAGCATGATTGAGAAAGGCTGAAATTACCCTCCCCCCATCTATAACTCAGAGAAAAGCTGTAAGAAAATAATACCCTTGGGTCTGTTTGCCATTTATTCAGGCTAAGACATCTCAGAGATTTAATTTGCTGATATAGAAGTGAATTGAATTCTCAGTTTATTATATAACTAAAATGTTTTGTTTTGTCCTTTATAAATGCATTCACCATACTTCTTTAAGCCTCTTTCCTGTTTGTGTTTCAGCAAAAATCCCCTCTACCTGTTTTATTTTGTTGCTATTTTGGGTAATATGACTACATTTTAAAAATATTTTTTTATTTTTAAATTTTACTATTTTTAATTTTATTTATTCATTTTTAGAGAGAGAGGTGAGAGAGAGAGAAAGAGAGAGAATAGGGGAGGAGTATTGTACCCTGACCAGGAAAGCCTGTGGTTTTGAACTGGCGACCTCAGTTCCAGGTTGATGCTTTATCCACTGTGCCACCACAGTCAGGCAAATTATAATTGATATACAATACTGTATTAGTTTCAAGTGTATAATGCAGTGATTAACCATTTATATAATTTACAAAATAATCACCCTAATAAATTTAGTAACCATATGAAGCCATATACAATTAAAATATTTCTGACTTTATTACCTATGCTGAACTTTACATCCTTGCGACTATTGTTACTACTAAATTTTACTTCTAAATCCCTTCACCATCTGATGTCTGTCAAATTTTTTTCTGCATTTATGAGTCTGAATCTGTTATGTTTATTTGTTTGTTTGTTTGTTTTTTTGGTTCCACATGTAAGTGAAATCATCTGGTATTTGTTTTTCTCCATCTGGCTTATTTCTCTCAGCACAATGTCCTCTAGGTCTCTCAATATTGTTCCAGGTGACAAGTTTTCATTCTTTTGTATGGTTGAGTCATATTCCGTTATTAGATGCACCATTTCTTTATTCATTCACCTACTGATGGACATTTAGGTTGTTTCCATATCTTGGCTATTGTAAATAATGCTACTATAAACATATAAATATATTTGTATTTTTGATATAGTGGTTTGGGTTCTTTCAGATAAATAACCAGTAACGGATTGCTGTGTCTTCTTTTGTCTTTTATTGAGCCTTTGTTTTAAAGTCTGTATTGTCTGATATAAGTATTGTTACAACTGTTTCTTTTTTGCCAGTTTCCATTTTGATGAAATATCTTTTTCCATCTCTTTCCTTTTAGTTTGTGTGCTTTTTGATCTAAAGTGAATGCCCTGTATATAGACTTGGTAAGTGTCTTTTTTCTTTTCCATTAAGCCACTATATGTCTTTAGATTGGACTATTTAATCAATTTGCATTTAAAGTAATTGTTGATACATATGTATCTATATTGCAATTTTATTATTCATATTTTTATCATTTCTTCTTAGAGAAGACCCTCTAACATTACTTGTAAAATTGGTTAGGTGGTGATAAACTCCTTTAGCTTTTTCTTGATGGAAGCTCTTTATTTGTCTTTTTTAAAAATTTATTTTTAACACTTTTTCTTAATTTTAATTTATTGTATTAACATGAATTCAGGTGTTCCACTCAATATAACACCTTCATTTCCCAACCACATGCCCCCCATTACATCCGCTATGTCCTCCTCTCCTTAACTCCCTCCCCCTGTCTTCTGGGATTTGCTGTCCTATTATATGTATCTATGGGTTATGTATCTATAATTTCACTAAACCCTTTACCTTCTCTGATCCTGTCTCCTCAATCCCTTCCCTCTGACAGCTGTCCCTCTGTCCCCTGTGACCCTGCCTCTGCCTCTATTCCATTCCTCAGTTCACCTTGTTCATTAGATTCCACCACATATAAGTGAAATTATATGATATTTATATTTCTCTGCCTGGCTCATTTCACTTAGCATATCAATCTCCAGGTCCATCTATGCTGTCACAAAAGGTAAGATTTCCTTCTTTTTCACTGCCACATAGTATTCCATTGTGTATATGTACCACTGCTTTTAAATCCACTCCTCCTCTGATGGACACTTGAACTTTTTCCAGATCTTGGCTATTGTAAACAATGCTGCAATAAACATGGGAATGCATATCTTCTTTTAAATCAGTGTTTTGGGATTCTTAGGATATATTCCTAAAGGAGGAACAGCTGGGTCAACAGTTCCATTTTGATTTTTTGAGGAAATGCAATACTGTTTTCCACAGTGGCTGCACAAGTCTATATGCATTCCCACCAGCAGTGCAGGAGGGTTCCATTTCTCCACACCCTCACCAACACTTACAGTGTGTTGATTTGTTAATGAGGGCCATTCTGACAGGTGTGATGTGGTATCTCATTGTGGCTTTAATTTGCATTTCTCTGATGATTAATGATGTTGAACATTCTTTCATGTGCCATTGGCCATCTGTATGTCCTCTTTGGAGAAGTGTCTATTTAGTTCCTTTGCCCATTTTTTAATTGGATTGTTTACCTTCCTGGTATTGAGTTTTAGAAGTTCTTTGTAAATTTAGTTATTAATGCCTTATCAGATGTATTGGCAAATATGTTCTCCCATTTTGTGGGTTGTCTTTTTATTTTGTTTATGGTGCCTTTTGCTGTGCAAAAGCTTTTTTATTTGCCTTTGATTCTAAATGATAGCTATGCTAGGTAATTTTGGTTTTAAGTCCTGGCTTTTCGTAACTGAATATTTCTTACCACTCTCTTCTGGCCTGAAAATTTTCTGAGAAATCATCTGACAACCTTGTAGAAGTTCCCTTGTAGGTAATAAACTGCTTTTTTGTTGTTGTTGTTGCTGTTTTTTAAGATTCTCTCTTTGTCTTTACCTTTGGCATTTTAATTATGATGTATCTTGGTGTGGATCTTTTTAGGTTCATCTTGGTTGGTACTCTGTGCTTCCTGAATATGTATGTCTATTTTCTTCACCAGGGTTTGGAAATTTTCAGTCAATATTTATTCAAATAGTTTTTCAGTTTCTTGCTTTATTTTCCTTCCAGCATTCCCATGATATAAATTTTGGTACAATTGAAATTGTCCCAGACTATCTTCACTTTTTAAAACCATTTTTCCATTTTGCTGTCCTGACTGGGTGTTTTCTGCTTCCTTAACTTCCAAATTGCCTATTTGATCCTCTGCTTCATCCAGTCTACCATTGATTCATGTAATGTAGTCTTTATTTCAATTAGTCTAGTCTTCATTTCTTACTGGTTCCTTTTTTATGTTTTTATCTATATTTCCCATCCCTTTGCTGAAGTTCTTTCTTTTTTCCTCTACTCTTCCTCTAAGTTCATTGAGCATCCTTATAACCAGTGTTTTCTATTCTGCTTTTGATAGATTGCTTGTCTTCATTTTGTTTAGTTTCTTTTTTTTTTTTTTTAGTTTCATTTTGTTCTTTTATTTTAGACATACTTTTGTCTCCTCCTTTTGGCTGCCTCATTCTGTTTGTTTCTATGTATTAGGTACAGCTGCTACATTATCCAGTCTTAAAGAGTGGCTTTATGTAATAGGTGTCCTGTAGGACCTACTGGCATAGGCTCCCTGATCATTTAGATAAGTGCTACAGGTGTGCCCACCATGTAGGCTGTGTGCACCCTCATAATAAAGTTGAGCTTTCATTGCTCTTGGCAGGTGAATGGGAGGAATTTACACATAGACTGATAGGTTTCAAGGCCTGGTTATGACCACCATGAGCATCTCCTGTGTAGGGACCAACCACATGAAACAGAACTCACTTCAGTGGAGCTCAGATACCTGCTGAGTTCACCCCCTTGTGTGTGTCATCAGTGGAGGTGGTTAGGTAGTACTTTGTCATGGTCTCAAGCAGCTTACCCAGTGCACTGACTCTGGGGATTCCTGAGAAGTGCAAGGCAAAGTTAGCTGCTACCAGTGCCTTCACTGAGGCCACCTGGCATGAGCTACAAAGAAATCTACAGATGGCTGCTACTTGTGTTGCGCTTGGAGGTGCCCAGAGACCAAACTATGAGTCCAGGCAAGTTTCTACTAGAGCTGGACCTAGGACCACTTAGCAAAAGGTACAGTATGCTGAGGTCAGATGCTGCTTGTTTGAGAGATTTTAGAAAAGTCCTCAGCATGAACCAGTGTAGGCCTTTGGATGAAAAAGCTCCTAAGAACAGCTTGGGTGGGCCTGCAAGTTGGATGGGGCAGCAATTCAGGGAATCATCAGGGTTTAATGAAAGTTCTTAGCCAGGTTGATGAAGACTCAGATATGGCACCTGCCTACTGGCTCTAATTGGAAGGAAAGTTCAAAAAGGGAACAATGACTTCTGCCAAGTCTTTTCTCTGAGAGAAAGCTTCCCTCCAGCTGTCTCTGAGCAATTTAGTTCTTCCTTGTATGATCTTGGTGCCTGCCTTTCAAGCTTCTGCCTCAGCACTTGAGCTCATAGTGAGTGAGTCCAAATAAGTCCATGCATGGACCCTTTAAGAAGAATACATGGGACTCCAGCAACCTCTATCTCACTCAGCTACAATTTACATTGGTTTTTACAGACAGAAGTTATGGAGACTTGTCTTCTTGGTACTTGAACCCTAGGCTGGAAGGACTGGAAGGACTGTGTGGGGTGAAACCGCTCACTCCTCACGGGGGACCTCTATAATCAAGATATTTCTCTAGATTTTTTAACTGCCGCATGTGGGTATGAGACCAGTCTGTTTTGCATCTCTGCCTCTCTTACCATGTTTGATGTAGCTTCTTCTCTATATCTTTAGTTATAGGACTTCTGTTCATCTAGATTTCACACAGTTCTGAATGATTGCTCTATAGTTCAGTTGTAATTTTGACATGGTTGTGAAGGTTACAAGCACCACTTTCTCTATACAACCATCTTTCAAAAGTGTCTCTATCATGGAGCTTCTAAACTCTAAATATCTAATATGCAACATTTTTGATATTTTATTATCAAATATACATCCCTATTAAATGATGGCCTATGGTATCATAAAAATGACCATGGGTTTTATCACGGGCTTTGAAAGTAGAAATTTAGCTCAATAAGTATTTATAACAAGCAAGCTAACAGATAGTGAGATGCTGTGGTGTACTAGAAAGGTCACTCAACTTGTTTTCAGAGGCTATGGAACTAGCTCATCCTAACACAAGCTGTCATGTGTTACATAATTCTTTTGTTCTTAGTGTCCTTATCTACAAAGTAAAGGTAAAAACTGATACTTTTTTGGGTGAATAAAATATACAAAGTGATAAAGTGTGTGTATTTGCAGTCTATAAAATGTGAACAAATATAAAATTACAACAATAGTAACACCTGTAACAGAACAGAAAGGGCAAATATTGGCAAGATTACAGTCTAGTTCCTCTCATTCTGAAAAAGAATTTATTTAAACCTCTCCAAATAACATACTAAAACAAAAGAACTTCCATTTACTTATACCTCTTATAAGAAAAAAATTAAGGAAGTGATTATGTAAAGGACAATAGTGCTTCATATCGGCTTGTTGTTTAAGGGACCTGAAATTCTTTTGTCCTCTCCCCCTTGTCTGGATTAGAATGTACTCATTAAGTCTTTAATGTATAGTTAAAACAAATTTACTGTAAATAGCTTCTGTCTTGTAATATATTAACTGTAAAACTAAAACACTCCTGATAAAGGATCTAGTTAGTATAACAATAGAATAAAAAAATAAATAACAAGTAAAATTTAGTCAATCTGAAAAACAGTATTTCCAAAAAATAATCAAAAGCTAATAAAGACAAACTGACATTGAACTACTTAGAAATATAGAAATGGCAATAACAAAAAAATAAGGCAAAAATAAGTGAATTGATATATAGCATCTATTTGATAATTCAACCTGCAGAAATTTGACATCTGCTTTTACATGTATATTGAATGATATCCTAGGCTTAGGCACTTTGATGTACCTTTTTATTTCTTTATACTGTGTTTTAACTTCACTTAATATAAAAATAAAAATGTTTTGCTTATTCTTAATTAAATTTGAATCATCTTTAAAGGCATCAGTTGATAATAATAAAGATAAAAATTTTTTTTGGAATTAAAAACCTTCTGAAAAATGCTGAGATATCCATTTGCAAATCAAACGTCCAACTACTGGAAATAAAGTTTAACCACTAAGTAATTAATATATAGTGGTTGCCATGTGTTACTATTAATTGCTATAACTACATGCCCAGTGGCCAAGCTCTCTGATATCCTTGAAAATTTTGAAACATTGACTGAATAAAAAAATATGGACAGCTGAATCATTTTCCTTTTTAGAACTGTTAATGTATCCCTATAATTACAGACACTGAATCAACAGATTTATGAATAATTTATATCATGGATAAATATCACAGAAAATTTCTATTTAGTTAGATTACATTTACAACAAATGTCTCTTGGAGCAAATGCAGAGCTCTTATAAACAACAACAACCACAACAACAAAAGTTTTGTGTACATTAACGCTAGTAAAAACTCATAGAAGCAGAAAGTGTTTGTGAATTACAAAGAAAACATACACTGATCAGCAAATGAGTCACCAAAGATGAATGCAGTGGTAAGGGAACCTTTCTGGTTAAAATCACAACTTTGAGGATTAACAAATTCCTTGATAAACTGTTCTTTTAGGTTCCTGGTTATTTGGTAATTATGAGTTAAAAGTTTTGACGGATTTTCAGTTCACATTCTTAGAATTATGTTCACATAAAAATCTAAAAAAAAAAAAAAAGAATAAAAGGTTGACCACTATTAAGAGTAGACCAAAACAAAAGTATAATATCTCAATTTTATTCCATTTCCAAAATTTTTAGAGATGCTATTAAATAGAGCCTGGATATTTGTAGATATTCATTTTGGCTGAATTAATTTATGTTTCTTTTTTTTTTTTTTTTTTTTTTGTATTTTTCTGAAGCTGGAAATGGGGAGGCAGTCAGACAGACTCCCGCATGCGCCCGACTGGGATCCACCTGGCACGGCCACCAGGGGGGCGATGCTCTGCCCATCCGGGGCATCGCTCTGTCTCGACCAGAGCCACTCTAGCACCTGAGGCAGAGGCCATGGAGCCATCCCCAGCGCCCGGGCCATCTTTTGCTCTAATGGAGCCTCTGCTGCAGGAGGGGAAGAGAGAGACAGAGAGGAAGAAGAGGGGGAGGGGTGGAGAAGCGGATGGGCGCCTCTCCTGTGTGCCCTGGCCAGGAATCGAACCCGGGACTACCGCACGCCAGGCCGACGCTCTACCACTGAGCAAACCGGCCAGGGCTAATTTATGTTTCAATAAGCAAAATAATTTAAGTGTATTTTCTTTACCATCACACTAGTCAGTGGTTGTAAAAGCATGATCAAAATTCTAATTCTTGTTAATATGCCTTTTCCCACAGTGAAGGAGATGAAGGAGGGAGTTGTATAGAATTCTGCATAAGCACATGATGATCTCTCCATTATCATCCAATCTGCTATTGGTCAAGCAAGTTTGCTGCTCATAATGAAAAAAGTCTAAACTGAATTAACATAGAATTGTAGTTGCAAGCAATAGACACACACAAAAAGTAGATGATTTAATCAATCACCAGAAAGGTAGGAGAGACAGACTCAGAATATAGTAATTAAAAAGGAAGGACTGGAGTAAAAAATCTCAGCATACTGAGATCATCTCTGTTGCCACTGCTAATCAGAGGAGCCACAGATTGTGTTTCTGTGGCTAGGAGCCCTAAGCACAAGGTGTTTTCTCTGCCACTTATTTGATGGATATCTTTTTCTCCTTTAGACACCTAAATCTAATTAAAATTCAGAGTAAGCATACTAGATTGGTGACCAACCAAGTTCGGCATGAGTGACTCAGAAAACATATACTGTATCTGGCTTTTCACTGTCCACAGTGACAGACAGCCTTTGCCTATCATTAAGACTCATGTGGTATGTAGGATATCTTCCAGCATGGGAACGATATTCATTTGTCGGACAGATAAACAACAAAAGAGACAAATGATCACTAAACTACATACAGATAAAATTGGTGGAGGTGGAATGATACAATGGATGATGGACTTTGGCATTACATTAAGCTAAATGTGAATTTTGGCTCTCCTACTTGATAAAAATATAATAACCAACATATTTCCTATCCTTTCAGAGCATCTGTTCGTTAGAGATTTCCATGCGAGTAAGAACTGTGTCTGATGGGTTTATGTGTTGTTGTTTTTTTCCCTGCAGTTATAACAATGCTTGGCAGTTAGCTAAACTCTAAAATAGTTCTTGAATGAATGACTAGGCCAAATCCTACTATTACGTATACTGCTCAAAAAAATTAAGGGACATTTCAAAATAAATATAAAGCTATAAAATATCCTCTAATTTTTGAGAGCAGTATATGTTAACAGCAATATGTTACATGCCTCCTAAACACTTAACACATTGTTTTTGTGATTCTTTTTTTTTTTTTAGTTTATTTATTTATTTATTTATTCATTTTAGAGAGGAGAGGGAGAGACAGAGAGAGAGAGAGGAGAGACAGAGAGAGAGAAAGGGGGGAGGAGCTGGAAGCATCAACTCCCATACGTACCTTGACAAGGCAAACCCAGGGTTTTGAATCGGAGACCTCATTTCCAGGTCGACGCTTTATCCACTGCACCACCACAGGTCAGGCCTGTTTTTGTGATTCTTTTACTGAGTATTTTACCACCACCAGACTAAGCTCTATGTAATCAGGGACAACGACCTTTACTTCCGATTGTCTGGACTGTGCTGAGTGTGGGAGCTGACATTTAGTAATTATTTGCAAATGAATGAATAAATGTGACACTGAATACATTTTCTCACCTGAAAGTTGGATATAGTATCTATTTCAGGTGAGGATTGAATGAAAATATTTAAAGATATTCCTACATAGTAAATACTCATTGTTTTATTTTTTCCTTTTAGTCAAAACAAAATATTGAGTTAGTTCTAAAATTCTAAAACTTAGTCTTCTAATGCAGACAACAGTAAACTAGAGTGTATTATATTTATTAACATATTTTATTCTACTTTGTTTAATACTTTTCTCTTTTAACATCCTGAGACCTCCTCAGGTGCAAAGAACGTCTCAATTTTTGTTTAATCAAGGTCACTGCCTACTAATATATAAACCACAGAACATGCTCATTCTCTTGAAAAATTAATAAAATATTAATAAATAACTGTGATAAAGGAATTTCATTATTTCGTAGAGTACCAAGATCCATCTTAGAATCAGTAACATCACTTTGTATGTAATGAAAGACCTAAAAATATTATAAATGCAGATCACGGTTTCTTTCCCCTTTTATCCATGTTTGTTTGAGAGATCCCAATCTTATTATGATGATTGTCTATGTTTCCAGATAAGAAAGTTATTTTTTTAAAAAGAGAATTTTGACAAAAATAATAAAAATCAGGCATCAGGAACACATCAGGTCTAGGTCATAGGAATAGATAAAGAAAGGGACAAACCTAAAATAAGATTAAATCTAATGAGAGGTGGTTGTGAAGCAAAGTTGAGAGGCAGGGGAGCTTATTAGATGTTGTTATGAAATCTAAAATAGAACAACTGCAAAAGAGGAGATAAAATATAAATTTATATAGAAAATGAACATATATAATATATATTGAATTGATATTTTTAAAGCAACAAAATTTCCTAGAAGTGAAGAAGCATACTTTAATCTCAATATTGAAAGAATTTATTGAATGACCAGTAAAATAAATAAAATTTTGATCTATGTACATTGTCATGCATTTTCAAAATCTTATGGATAAAGAGAAATTCTTAAAAGCATAGGGAGTGAGGTCAGGAAGTGGGCATATTATGGAAGTGGGAATCAAAATGACATTGGACTGTTCAATAATAAATCTAGATCCTACCATAAAATGAAGCAATGTCTTCTAAATTTCAATGAAAATTATTTTGTACTTCAGCTTTCTCTTCCCTGACCATACACTATTACAATTTGAAGATAAATTGGAGACATTTTAAAATTCTTACATAATAAGAATTTTAACATTTTATTTTTCAAATATCCTTTTCTTAGGAAGTTTTAGAAAATATACTATGGAAAGTAAAGCAAGAGAAAGATATGGGATCCAGAAAGGAGGGCCTCAGATGTAGAAAGAGGATTTGTTTTTTTTTAAAGTGAAAGGAGAGGCAATAGAGAGGCAGATTTCTGCATGCACCCTGAGGTGGATCCCCCTGTCAACTGTGTCTGGGGCTGAAGCTTGAGTCAGCTGAGCTATTTTTAGCACATAAGGCTGATGCCTGACCAACCAGGCCCCCGGGGAAGACACTTGAACCAATCAAGCCACTGGCTGAGAGAGGGGAAGAACTAGAGAAGAAAAAAAGATGGGAAGAGAAGCAGAATGTCACTTCTCCTGTGTGCTCTGACCAGAATCAAACCGAGAATGTCCACACACCCAGCAGACGCTCTATCCACTGAGCCAACCATCCAGGGCCAGGAGGAAAATTTTGGAAGTCCCAGATAACTATTCTGCAGCAGATCCACAGAGCTGCCGGTCCAGGTTGGAGCAGAAGGGGAGATTGCAGAGGAGGAAAAAGAATAAGAAATAAAAAGTAAAAAAATAAATTGAAAGATTAAAAAACCATATATATTATTCAGTGTGTTTCAGCCCTGGAAAAAAATTATGGGTTGGATAGAAAGCTATTGCTTCTGGAAAAGTAATAGTGAATAAATAGAGAACTATGTAAATAAAAACAATGAGGCAATGATTAAATCTAAGAAAGAGAAATGTGAGTGAAAATATATTTCACAATCCACATTCTTGGCCTCATTGATAAAAAAAAAAAATTACAAATTCACCTAGACAGATTAG
Organism: Saccopteryx bilineata; assembly: GCF_036850765.1. Classification (NCBI taxonomy): domain Eukaryota; kingdom Metazoa; phylum Chordata; class Mammalia; order Chiroptera; family Emballonuridae; genus Saccopteryx; species Saccopteryx bilineata. The sequence continues at coordinate 315,432,001 of NC_089490.1, forward strand.
TGTTAAAAGTGTGGCACTGATTTAACTAATAATACTACAAGGAGGTTGGAAAGATAAAAATAGGAAAATATGGAATAAATTATATAAAGCCTCAGCTACTGTAATAAGGACTCATTAATCTCTGCCTCAAATTGAAAATTTAGAAGTTTTATATACTTATTGTCCAGAACTATGGATGTAAATATCAAAAAGGATAAATTAAAAATCAAAGTGGTTGTCATTAGAGAAAGAGTGATTGGAAGACAAGGAAAGTTGGGCTTGGGAATATCTGTGTTTAAATATGGGGCTTATAGAATTATTTGATTTTTATAAACAATGTGGTATTATTACTTGAAACATAACTATAAAAGGAAAAAAATGAAGTGAGCTCAGAAAAAGCCAATAATAATTGCAATAAAATAAAAATTAAGGTGCAATATTATACATGGAAAGATGAAACATATTTTTTCTATATTTCTAAGTAGTATTATAGCTTACCTAGAAAATAAAGTTAAGTAAAAAATTATTAAAATTTATAAAAATATTAAGTGAAATAGGCAAACATAAGATGACCACATAAAATTAGTAGCTCTCCTATGTACCAGCAAATATTACAGTGATTATTTGTCCACTTTTCCGACTTAATTCCATTTCCTACTGGCACCTTCATTTCATTTGAGGGAAATATTTTCCATGTAATGTAGTTTTTGTGAGAAATAATGCCAGTATTGTAATTTCATCTATGAAAATGGAAAAGACCCCAACCTTTCTCTTTCAACTCCTTAAATATAGAGGGCTGGGTATCCCATCACATCTCAGCCTATTGAACTGCCTGGAGTTTGGAATCTTGATCTCGAGACTCAAGTTCAAAAGCAATGATTGGATTGATTTATCACCACAGCAGAGAGCACTCCGGATGTTCCTTGGCTGAGTCAGTGTCACTGTATTTACTTTCTCTTAGCACTCCAAAAGTACTTTGGATATTGCCTATGAACAAGTTGCAAGGCTCTTATTGTTTCCGTGAGCCTATAAGCCTTAGAAAAAGTCTTTATTGCTTATTTTTTACCAGAGAGTTTTATTACTTGCAACCTAAAATTCTAACTAATGTGAGCATCTAGGGGTAAATATAACAAGAAATGGTCACAATGTGTATAATAGAATGGCAAAGTTATACTGAAAAAAAAAGAGCCAATAATAATAATAAATTATAAGAAAAGTAGAATGATTAGACATATATCTAAAAATTCAATATGATACCAATGAACATGTCTAAAGGAGTATTACAGAACTTGATTCTCAAGTTCATCTGGAAAATAAAATGATGAAAAAATGCACAAGGCAATGTAAATGAAGGGCAACAATAAAGGTATAAAATCTATGCTGTTATAACAGGAAAACATAAATAAGTCAATTGAACTAAATAAGGATTCTATTATCAGATCACTTTAAACAAAAAAAAATTACATCAGTGGAAAAAAAAAAACAAATTATTGAAACAAGTAAGTGACCAACCACTTGGAAAAATATTTATAAAGTTTTTATTACTCTTTCATACTATATATAAAACAATTTTAGAGGTATTTAAGTCAAACATTCATAGCCAGTACTGTAAAATATTCTTATATTTTAGAATGAAGAAGGACTTATAAGCTAGATACAAAAATCATAATGAAGGAAAATTGACATAAACTTCTGTTGAAGGAAGAAAGTCATACTCAAAAGTAAAAGAAAAATAGTTATTTGAAAACCTGTATAACAAACCAAAGTTAACATCCAGACTATATATAAAAACATCTATAAGTTATTAAGAGTAATATACACTCAGAAATTACATTAAATAAATGAATAAGATTTTAATAAAGAAATACAAAAGATATGTAATGCAATAAAAATATAATCAACACTGAATTTAGTTGGAAAATGCAGATTAAAATCAGTGCAGAGATATTTTTTTAAATTTTCTTTACTTTGGAATCATTTAAAAACTTCTAAATAAGCAATATGGGAAACATGGAAGGTAAACAGGCACAGAAAATATTAGAGCTGAGTTCAAATTGACTTAGTCCTCTAGGAAGATATGTTGGCATTGTTTACTGTATTTTTTTTAATCAAACAGTTCCAATTCTAGTTTTCTATCCTTCAGAAATAGTTATAGGCCTGACCTGTGGTGGCGCAGTGGATAAAGCGTCGACCTGGAAATGCTGAGGTCGCAGGCTCAAAACCCTGGGCTTGCCTGGTCAAGGCATATATGGGAGTTGATGCTTCCAGCTCCTCCCTCCCTTCTCTCTCTCTCTCTCTCTCTCTCTCTCTCTCTCCTCTCCTCTCCTCTCTCTCTCTCTCTCTCTGTCTCTCCCTCTCCTCTCTAAAATGAATAAATGAAAATTTAAAAAAAAAAGAAATAGTTATACATTTGCTGTCTAGTGACATTTTAGCAATGCTGTTTTTTAGAATCGAAAACTGGAAATAATCTAAACAGTTATTAAGAGATATTAGTTAAAAAGAATTTTCCCATACTAGAACAGAGTGTGTCAGGAGAAAATGCATCTAGAATTTTGGGATAGGTTCAACACCAGCTGTCAAATCCCTACAGAGAAGTGCAATCATTTGTAATCAGGTTATATCCTGCAAAACTAGAAGCACCTGATCATCTTTGGCTGAATCAGGAGCTGACTGTTATAGGATTGTGACATGGTAGAAACTTGACTCCCAGCTCTATTTTACCATTACTGCATTCATGATAACAATGTCAGTTTTTCCCTCAACATGATCAGGTGCTATGGTCTAAGACTTGTGACTATAGCTATCTGACACGGCAAATCAGTGCTTCTAGCCTTAACCAGCCACCTCAGCCTTATAGTGGTTTTATTTCATTTAAGTAAGTCCTCTGGTGTGGATAAAATTAATGATCTACCAGAAGTCAACTCTACCTGTACAATTGGCAAAAGAGCCAATTGTTAGATTTTCAGAAATTTTGTAAGCAATTGTTCAACTGTTTGTTGGTAGCTTGAAAACTGCAAGATAAAATAGTTCCATTTCTTAAGTGTGTGATAGTAAAAGTCAGGGCTTAAAATTTTATTTTTTCCCACTGAAAACATCACACCCCAATTCAACTAAAACCTCTGCTACCAACTGCTCTAAAAGGATCACCCATAGATGTTACTTGCTTGGTGAACTTATCCATGTTTTCTATTCTTGTAGCTAAGTAGAACTAAATTTCAATTTCTCTTGGCCACTCTGCTAATGAAATTGGGCCATAAATAAGTATTATTACCCTTGCTTGCTCTCTACTGATCAAAATGTAAAGAAATATATTAAAACTATTATAAAAATATTGATTTAGTTACAGTAGAAAGAACACTAGGAGTTAAAGTTGTTTTTGTTTGTTTGTTCGTTTATTTGTGGTGACTGAAACAGAGAGGGACAGACAGATAGGAAGGGAAAGAAATGAGAAGCATTTCAGTACCTTAGCTGTTCATTTATTGCTTTCTCATATGTTCTTTGACCAGGGGGCTACAGCAGAGTTAGTGACCCCTTGCTCAAGCCAGCGACTTTGGGTTCAAGCCAGAGACCTTGGGCTTCAAGCCAGCAACTATTTGGTCATGTATATAATCCCATGCTCAAGCCAGCGACCCTGTACTCAAGCTGGTGAGCCTGCACTCAAGCTGGCGACCTTGGAGTTTTGAACCTGGATCCCCTGTGTCCCAGTCTGGTGCTCCATCCACTGCACCACTGCCTAGTCAGGCTGGGAGTTAAAGTATTAATGAAACCTGATATTTTTTATTGCAATAAAAGAAAAAAAACGAGTAGCAAAAGGAAGCCATTTTAAATCTAGTTAAAAAAAAAAAGAAAAAAAAAAGCTAGTTAAGAAGAAAGAATGGCCTGACCTGTGGTGGCGCAGTGGATAAAGCATCAACCTGGAAACACTGAGGTTGCCAGTTCAAAACCCTGGCTTGCCTGGTCAAGGCACATATGGGAGTTGATGCTTCCTGCTCCTCCCCCTTCTCTCTCTCTCTCTCTCTCTCTCTCTCTCTCTCTCTCTCTCTCCCCCCCCCTCCTCTCTAAAATGAATAAATAAAAAAAATTTAAAAAAAAGAAGAAAGAATGTATGTGGCTGATGGTGTATAGAAATAACCTTGGAGATCTTGTTAAGATTCCTTAAGCTGAGGAATGTTGGTATGTTGAGTGTTTTTATCTAAACACGGCAATAAGAGAAAACTTGTGTTGTTATTTTAAGTGTAAGTCACAGAGTTCTTATGCATTCTGAAACATGAGTTTAAAGAATAAGACCGACTAGTTTTAAATTTTTTCCCATTACTTTACTGCAACTAAGGGAGCAATAATAATTGTCAGTATTTAAATGAGAGAAAATGACTCACGGGTTTGACTGCCTGTTGTCATGAAAACCAATTACAGGACACAGAGGCAGGTGAGAAAGAAAGAGGTTTGTTCAAATGTCAGCCACCTAAGACGATGGGGAGGGGGGTTTCCTGTCCTTAAAAACCAATATTCTTCTGGTGCTGGCAGGGGTTTTTATAAGGCAGGACAAGGAGTGAGGAATAGACAAAAGTAGAACAAAGGAATCAAAAGGAAGGGGTTAAATGTTCTTTGCTGAAGAGACTCAGCACAATTTGTTCAGGTAACTGGATGAAAGTTCCACATTTCTCAGCGCTGGCCCATCTGAAGGTTGGAGTCTGTTTCATTGTTACAAAAACTGAAGTTAGCAAGTAAGTTATAAACTAGGGTTTTTATTTCAGTTGACAAGTGTCCACAGATTCCCACAGTCAGGTTATCCTCCTAGCCTTGAGCAAGAATCAGATCTGTAAGCCTCAGCGTGATGAGAGTGAAGAGAAGCGGAGGGAGTCCAAGGTGTAGTTCCAGCTTATGCTTATTCTTCTTGCTCAGATGTGAACTCTTGCTAAGCATTAGTTGGAGGGGAATAGCCCTTTTTAACTGTAATGAGAGCTTAGCTAGAGGAGAAAGTACTTTATTGATTATATACTCTTGTTACAGAATACATAACTGTGATCACTAAATTAATGTCACTGAATCATGGTTATAAGAGCAACAAATTGGATTTAACATTTTATAGAAATTCTTTTATAAGATTACTTTATTAGTATATTCTTATTTACCTCTATTATATGGCTAGTTAGGCTAATATCAGTAAATAAGTAATATATTTATTCCAGGTTATAATATTATTTGGTAAATTTTTTTTTTTTTTTTTCTGAAGCTGGAAACAGGGAGATACAGTCAGACAGACTCCCGCATGCGCCCGACCGGGATCCACCCGGCACGCCCACTAGGGGCGACGCTCTGCCCACCAGGGGGCGATGCTCTGCCCATCCTGGGCGTCGCCATGTTGCGACCAGAGCCACTCTAGCGCCTGAGGCAGAGGCCACAGAGCCATCCCCAGCGCCCGGGCCATCTTTGCTCCAATGGAGCCTTGGCTGCGGGAGGGGAAGAGAGAGACAGAGAGGAAGGCGCGGCGGAGGGGTGGAGAAGCAAATAGGCGCTTCTCCTGTGTGCTCTGGCCGGGAATCGAACCCAGGTCCTCCGCACGCTAGGCCGACGCTCTACCGCTGAGCCAACCAGCCAGGGCCCTGGTAAAATTTTTATACAGAGGAAATCTTTGTCTCTGGGTTTCAGAGTAAAATTTTTCATTCCTCTGAGGGTGTATAAAAAATAAGGTCCTAGGTTTCAGGTATTTTAATAATATTTTTGTGTGTGTAACTGTCTAATTATTTTAGAAGCTATGCATATATGGATTATTTGGTCTTTGTAGACAGCATATGCAAGGGTCATATTTTCTTATCCATTTAGCTACCCTATGTCTTTTGATTGGAGCATTTATATTTAAAGTGACTATTGATAGATACATATTTATTGCCATTTTATTCTTTATAACAACATTCTTCTGTTTTTTCTTTCTTTTTCCTAAAAAATACTCCTAAAAATTTCTTGTGCCTGACCTATGGTGTCGCAGTGGATAAAAGCATCGACCTGAAATACTGAGGTCGCCAGTTCAAAACCCTGGGCTTGCCCAGTCAAGGCATGGGAGTTGAAGCTTCCTGCTCCTCCCCTCCTCTCTCTCTCTCTCTCTCTCCCCCCTAAAATGAATAAATAAATAAAAATAATTAAAAAAATTTTCTTGTAATACTCACTTAGTGGTAAAAACCATTTTTTAGCTTTTTCTTGTCTGGGAAGCTTTTTATTTCTCCTTCAATTTTAAATGATAGCTTTGCGGGGTAAAGTAGTCTTGGTTATAGATCCATGCTTTTCATCACTTTGAATATTTTCTGTCAGTCCCTTCTGGAACGAAATGTTTCTGTTGAGAAATCAGCTAACAGTGTTATGAGAGTTCCCTTGAAAGTAACTAATGCATTTTCTACTTCTAAAGTTTTTTCTTTGTCTTTAAACTTTGGAATTTTAATTATGGTGTGTCTTGGTGTGGGCCTCTTTGGTTCATTTTGTTAGGGACTTTCTGTGCTTCCTGAATTTCTATGTCTTTCTTTTTTCTTCACCAAATTAGGGAAGTTTCCAGTTATTATTTCTTCAAATAAGTTCTCTATCCCTTGCTCTATGTGCCTTCTCTTTTGGGTACCCCTATGATGCAGATGTTTTAAGCTTCATTCATGTTGTTCCAAAGGTCCTTCAAACTATCACTTTTTAATTTTTTTTTTGATGCTCTGATTGGGTGTTTTCTGCTGTCCTGCATTCTAAGTTACTGATTTGAACCTCTGCTTCTTCTAACCTAGTAGCTATTCCTTCTAGTACATTCTTTATTACAGATATTGCATTTTTCATTTTTGACTGGTTCTTTTTCATGGTTTCTGTGTACTTTTCATGGTATTGAAGTTCTCTCTAATTTCCTTGAGTATCCTTATAATGTTTTTTTTGTTTATTTTTTTTTAACTCTATGTCTGGGTAGATTGCTTATCTCCATTTCACTTAGTTCTTTTCTGGAGAGTTCTCCTGTTTTTTCATTTTGGGTGTGAATAAAATAGCTGTGTTAGGCTTGCTTGCTAGTTTACTGTCTGCAAACATTTTGCCTGATTAGTGCATGAGCTCATGGCAGCACCATGTGTGTGTGGTCTATGTAAGACTATGGGTGCTTGCCCTTGGTGGCGGTTTTCCCAGATTGCTCTCTCACCACTATGAGGTATGGTTTTCCTGCTTTTATGCTAAGTTCTTTATATATGCACATGTTCTTCTAATACACACTAAAACCCAATAAAATAGGATATATTCTCTTCCTCATATTAAAGATAAGAAATGGATCATAGGTTACACAGCTGCTAAATCATAGAGTTGAGATTCAAAATAATCACAGACCACTGTGTGAAAGTGCTTTCTATGTATTGGAATTTTAACCACTGGCATTTTCCCTTTCTGTTTTAGCAAAGAGATTTGTTTTTGTTTGTTTATCTTTACATTATTCTTTAAATTTTATTTCCTTCAGGAAGATAGCTCATTTTGCCTAAAAGAGTACCAGAATTACATAAAAGCAAACATTCTAAGCTAATTTTATAGGTCATATCAGTAAATGTGATTTTAGTCCAGAGATCTTATGAATCATATGTGGACACACACATACACACACATACACACACACACAAAGGTAAAGATTCAGCTTGTTAGGATCACATATTTGTGATGTCTCTTTTTTGGGGGAAATAAATTGTGATTAGAAGACACAGAAAATAACAATAAGGGGTTACCTCTTGGACATAATCTTTGAAAAATGTTAATTTTTTTAATTCTAAAAAAAATTCTTCAATGTAAATAGCATAGAACAATAGCAAAAATAATTATATTAATTACTTTTTAAAATTTTACCCAAAAAATCAACCTCTAAAACACATGTACACTGATGGTGCTAGTTGATTTGTACCACTATTTGAGAGGATAATGAAGTAAATTCAAACAAGTTCTATTGAATATTATGTATATATAATAGAAAAATATAAACTGCATGACGAAAATGAAGGTGACAGAGAAAAGGAAGGAGAGTTTTTAGAGAGCATCTCACTATTTTGTTCTTATAAGCTTTTAATGAGAATGTTAGATGTAGTCAGGATTTCTCATTATTAAGATATCATAGCTTAAACAGAAGTTTGCAAACCCTTTCTATAATGAATCAGAGTGTAAATATTTTAGGCTATGCATGCTAGCTGGTCTCTGTTACAACTATTGAACTCTGCCATTGTAGCACAAAGTCAGCTATAGACATATGTACACAAATTGGAATGGCTGTGCTTCATTAAACCATATTAAAACAAAAATAACAAAAACTGCCAACCAGCCTGAAAGACATAATTTAACAATCCCTGGTTTAGGGCATAGAGATTCAGAAACACAAATCCTCCTAAGTATTAAAAGGAAGAGAATGGGAAAAAGAGAGAGGGACTACTTAATAATGGCATCTTAAAAAATCACACTGGATAGCTTGTCAAAATGATTACTAAGGAAGTACGTGCTAAGACACTTTATATTATGTATGGGTATAAAAACAGGAAAAAATGCAGACTGTAGCTTGAGGCAGTGATATCCCAATTAAAATGAGAAGTTTTTAATGAAGTCAAAACAATGTCATCACACAGTTGATAAGCCTGAATGATTATTAAAGATTATAAGACAGAAAGAGCAGAAAATCTTCATAAGAAAATATATCCACATAGAAGTATATAAATTAAATTTTAGATATTTTAGAATCTCAGATATATGAACATGGACAATCTCTAAGTTCTTTACTGAGGTCCTTACAGACAAAATCCCATGTCCACCTTTATTATTTCTTGTTCCGAGATTGGCAGATTTGAATATGTGCAGTCATTGACAATGCATACACACTTATACATACACATACATATAGTTAAAAATGTACTGTTTGAAGAACTAGCACCTCTATGCACAAAGGCATCATGGAAGATAATGATTTGAAGTTCAGTGAGTGGGAAGAAGAAAGGCCATTAGGGAAAGCATTCTCTTTGTTGACTCTCTGGTCACAGACACTTTTGAAAGGTCTTTACCTACTCTTCGACCACACATCATCATCTGAACAAGCTCAGTTACAGCAAAGTCAAAAGAAAAAGTAATACTCATTCTTTCTCTGGGCATAGGGAAGCTTATAATCACTGACCAGTAACAGAAAGATGGAAAATTGGGTAGATCTTACAAAGAATTTATATAAAAAAATTGCTACCAAATTTTGTTTTCCAAATATTGTGAATTATGACACCTTTTATAAAATCACACAAGCTGGAAATATAGGAGTTCAGTTCCTTTCTCATATTCTAATTTTCTCCATTTCCAAGTCCTGCCAATGCTGTAGTTTTTGTTTTTAGACCACTCCTCAAGCCTGATCCACGACTGTATACCCATGGATACTGCCTTCTTCATGTCCATCAATGCATGGAGCTAAAATTTTATAATAATCTCTTGACTAAGATACTTATCTCTTGTGTTTAAAATTTCTATTTCATGCTAATAAAAACCACAAAGAGAAATCATCTCAGACCTACTAGAACGCCTATTATCAAAAAGACAATAGATAAAAATTGGTAAGGAGGTAAAGAAACAGGAACCTTTTTACACCATTGGCAGGAATATAAATAGGTACAATCATTATAAAAAAAAATAGTACAGAGGGTTCCCCCCCAAAATTAAAAAAGTAGTTAAAGGTCTTAACAGTGGAACTGAAGTTTACTTTTTAAAGACCATATCCTCCCCATCACCCTTATATAATATCGGAGTTAGAAGAAATTGCACCTAGAAAAGTTAAAATGGGAAGTATAGACCTTCCTGATAGTTCAAGTCCCTAGCCACAGATGTCTCTAACACCAGCTTCCATCTACCCTCCATACTCTTCAATTTCATCTTGTGATATAATATAATGTATTTCCTGTTTTAGCTTAAACCACTGTATTGGGAGTACTGTCACTAGTGACTAAAGAATTTTGACTAATGCAAACTGCCAGTTCTCTCCCTGACTTTAGTCCTTTCTGCCACCTCTCTGAATACCTGCTCTGTATTCATAACTACAACTTTACCCTGGGACCACTCTTTGAAACCATTCTGAGGTTAGAGTCAATGGCTCAGAATAGTCGTTTTTTCTTCCTTAATTTTATTCTTGTCTTATATAAAACTTGACTTGTTTTTATGTTTTGTTTTATTTATTTATTTATTTTTTGTATTCCAACAGGTAGACTCTCAAGAGCTTTAGAATTCAAAAACAGGAATTTCCAAGAGTCCTGAGAAATCATGATGGTACCCGATAGAAATAAATCTTGGTATGAACACTTCTGAAACAAGATAAGCAGTAAGTTGTCCAATGAAATGATATAAGGAAGGAAGAATAAATTAGATAAAGAAAATTAACTCATATTAGCCCCAAACAAAAAACTTAAAAAAAAATTATTAGCCCATCGTAATATTGGTAAAATATCTAGTCTGAAGGCCTGGCTGTTGGCACTGAGTTCTTGGACCAATACTTTAACCTTGTTTAGTTTCATTCTTTTTTCTATTACTAGATATTAATAACTTACTAGGCTATGTCATAATTATGGTACAAAGATGAAATAAATAGTAAATAGATAAAATCTGAAAATTGGTTAAAGCCTTGTAAATAAGAAAATCCTATAAACATAATACCTTAAGCCAGGGGTCCCCAAACTACGGCCCGCGGGCCGCATGCGGCCCCCTGAGGCCATTTATCCGGCCCCCGCTGCACTTCCAGAAGGGGCACCTCTTTCATTGGTGGTCAGCGAGAGGAGCATAGTTCCCATTGAAATACTGGTCAGTTTGTTGATTTAAATTTACTTGTTCTTGATTTTAAATATTGTATTTGTTCCCGTTTTGTTTTTTTACTTTAAAGTAAGATATGTGCAGTGTGCATAGGGATTTGTTCATAGTTTTTTTTATAGTCTGGCCCTCCAATGGTTTGAGGGACAGTGAACTGGCCCCCTGTGAAAAAAGTTTGGGGACCCCTGCCTTAAGCCAAAAGAGTAAGTCTTAGACAATGGAACATCAGATGCTAAGGTAGACTAATTGAACTAAAGACTCTATATGCCCTCCCTCAGTCATACATAAGAGGGACTATGTGTTCTATTTACTTACCTATAGACATTGCCAAAAGTTAAAACAATACTACTTTCTAAGCAATTTAACTTTTTGAGGATAACAGGAAAAAAAGCATTATTTTTTTTTGAAGGCCTGGATTCAATAAGTAATACAAACATTCCATTTGGTGAAGACATGGCAATTTCACTGATACTGCTAAAAATTAATTTTAAAAAATGCTATTTGGGGCCTTCTTTAAAAACTTTCTTCCCTTATTTTTTTTTGATACTTCAAGATTTCAAGATAATTAGATTTATGAAACAACATAGCAAGAGCTCCCAATTTTAGCATTGTGACAGGCCCATTGATAAAACCTGCTCAGGCAGAAACCACCGTTTATTATTCTAGTTCTCTTAAAGTAAAGGAAATAGCCTTAGAAACTTGTATGTATCTATTTTCTTTTAAGAAGATAGGCCATTAGTTTTTTATCCTGTATTTAAATGAACACAAATTGGACATCCATAAATTGATTCTATTCAGCTGCATTTTGAAACTTAGCTTTCTGTACATTTTATCAGGAATTTCCTGAGTCAGAATTTCCTAGCAACACCTTCAAAATGTAGTTCTGACCTTATGACAGCAAAAAAAGCAATTTCAATCTGGTAAAAATTTAAATAAAATTTAATATATGCTCATAAACTCAAGAGAATGGCAATAATAGTTATTTTTAACAACTAAATACCAAGGTTTAGCTTAATAGTCAGTAGACCTTCCATGTAAATATGATATAAAGCCACATAGTCAATAGTTCCATTCCTTGTTATTTCTGTGTTTCTACAGTAGTTATTTAGCATCTATTATGTACAAGGCATTGAGCTAGGAATAAATATGAGTATACACCATGGAGCAAGAAGGGAAAAGTTGCAAATTCCCTGTCCTGAACTTGACTCCAATCAGTTTTCTGACCTTAGGTAAGTCACTTTTTCCCTAATCGTGCAATTATTCAACACTTTTTTATTGAGGACTTCCCACTGGTCATGGGATAGAAACAAGGTGAACTGATGAAGAAATAGACTCATCCCAGCTTTTGTGGGGCTGATGCTATAATGGATAAGATAGATATTTAACCCAGACATAAATACAAACATAGACTGTAAAGGGTAATACACAGTATTTGGTGTGATAGAATATTTAAAATTTGGACCCTTGATTTATTGTTCCAGTTCTAGAGGGTTTATCCATGGAAACAAAATGTAAGCTAATACCCAAAGGAAAAGAGAACACTCTGTGAAAAGAACAAAAGGGGAAGTCTGGCCTGACCTGTGGTGGCGCAGTGGATAAAGCATCGACCTGGAAATGCTGAGGTTGCCGGTTCGAAACCCTGGGCTTGCCTGGTCAAGGCACATATGGGAGTTGATGCTTCCTGCTCCTCCCCCCTTCTCTCTCTCTCCCTCTCTCTCTCCTTTCTAAAATGAATTAAAAAAAAAAAAAAGGGAAGTCTAACAGGCTTGCAAAACCGGAGGTTGGTGTGGCTACAACGCAAAGATTAAAGGGAAGGAGAGCAAAGGAAGGACCAGAAGGGCTAGATATAGCCCAGATCCTTGGAAGGCCTTTTAGACATGTTAATGATTTGGGAATTTATTTTAAGGAAAATAAGGGAAAGATTACTGAAGTATATTAAGCAACTGAATGGCATAATCAGGTTTGTATTTTTAGAGGTTACTTGGGCTTCAATGTAAATAGTGTATTGGTAAAATAAGAAGCAACAAACTGGATACACACACTGAAATGTATTTAGATCTCCAAAATCCATAGTTATGAATGAAAAATAAAAAGACAGTTTGTATTTTATCACACAATATTATTTATATAAAGATGGCTTGACCAGAATACAAATATATATACATTTAAAATCCCTTACAGTGGTTGCTCTGGAAAGGCAGAACTAGCTAGACAGAACAGGAGAGAGGCCTTTGTGAACCAGTGGTAATAATAGACTAGGAACTGGTAAGTAGGATTAACAGAAAATTTTGTACCAGAGTTTTTCATTTGATGTGCATATTAAAAGTACTATTTGAGATGCATCTTAGTGGATGAGTAGAGTTTAGATAAAAAGGGATGAAAAGTGTTATTTCAGGCACAGCATAAATAAAGCAAATATTTGCAAAATACAGTGTTGAACAGAGGTGTTTGATTTAGTTTTGCTGAACATAACTATAACATAAAAGGAAGGTAGGAGAAAATACGAGGAAATAGGTTGGGTAATTAACATGTCCCAAGAAGATGAACTTAAATTTCTTTAAAAAAATATGTGTACAATTGATTTTAAACAGAAAATTTTAGCACTTATTAAGTGTCAGACAATACTAGGAACATGAGATACAGTGACAAATAGAACTCAGTCCCTATTTTTGTCATTCTTTCAGTGAGAGATTTTCACATTCAATATTTAATGAATGCCAGGCCCTGGCCAGTTGGCTCAGTGGTAGAGTGTCAGCCTGGCATGCAAGAGTCCTGGGTTCGATTCCCTGCTAGGGCACACAGGAGAAGCACCCATCTGCTTCTCCATCCCTCCCCCTCTTTTTTCTCTCTGTTTCTCTCTCTCTCTCTTCCCCTCCCGCAGCCAAGGCTCCATTGGAGCAAAGTTGGCCTGGGCGCTGAGGATGGCTCCATAGTCTCCGCCTCAGGAGTTAGAATGGCTCTGGATGCAACAGAGAAATGCCCCAGATGGGCAGAGCATTGCCCCCTGGCGGGCATGCCAGGTGGATCCCATTTGGGTGCATGTGGGAGTCTGTCTGACTGCCTCCCCGTTTCCAGCTTCGGAAAAATACAAAAAATCTATCTATATATATAATATATATGTTTAATGAATGCCTACTTAGTGCAGAGGACTGGGGATGGGCAGGTGAATAAGATGTATCCTTTGATATGTTGCAAGAATAAGTAGAATGATAGGGATCCCCATAAAAAGGAGACCCCACAAAAGACATTGGAGCTGGATTTTGAGGGGTAATTAGGCATCCATCAAACAAAGTACATTCACATGTATTAACAGCTCCTTTAATTCTGATCTCAACTCTGTGAAGGTGAAATAAACATCACATCTTAAAGGTGTACTTAGCGGATATTCTGAACTATATAGCAAGATAACAGGATAGTCTGGTAACCCTGTCAATCTTTGAGTTCCTCTTCCTACTATCACTGCTTTGTTTGAAGTTTCTGGGTTTTTTTTTATTTTAACTCCACGTGGATGAACAAATGTACTCCTTAAGAATATTGATCTTTCATGGTGTTAAGTGGTGATTAGTCAAACAAAATACACAATATCTATCACATTATGACTAATTCAGGCAAATACATTCTCTAACAAGAAGTCTTCCTCTTATTCTCTCTACATAGAGGCAGAATTAATGAACAGGGTAAAACAAATGTCCTCTGTCAATATGATTTTTTAATGATATTATTAAAGATGGCAAAGATTCATCCCTTTTGAGGCAGAATAGTAAGAATGTAGGACAATTTCTTGGCAAGAGAAATTAGTAAAATGAGACAGATGACTGATTCAAACTGGCCCCATTCAGCATCCTGACTCCCTAGCCTCGTTCTCCCTTGCACAGCCCCTTCCTTAAGCATTAAGTCCTTCAGATAATGAAGTTCTGATCAGCATCAAATAATCTTAGTAACAAAACCCCAGGTCTGTTGACCACAGAGACAGAGTTTAGGTCAAACTAGAGATAATGTCTAGGTCTCAGGTGTGTTTCAGCTCCAGGCCCAAAGAAATTAGCAAAATCCAACAAAGCAATACCATGGCTTACATCAGGACTGAATGCAATTACTAGTGACCCCTACTCTAGTGCCTGATAATCAGTACAGACCACAACCATGAAATATCATACCTTAATTCGATTACTATTTTAGTAAGATTATTCCCTGAGACCTCTCCTAAAATTCCTGTAGTTAGAAAACAAATAAAAGCCTGACCTGTGGTGGCGCAGTGGATAAAGCGTCAACCTGGAAATGCTGAGGTTGCCGGTTCAAAACCCTGGGCTTGCCTGGTCAAGGCACATATGGGAGTTGATGCTTCCTGCTCCTTCCCCTTCTCTCTCTCTGTCTCTCTCTTCTCTCCCTCTCTCTCTCCTTTCTAAAATAAATAAATAAATAAATAAATAAAATTATAAAAAAAAAAAAAAAAGAAAACAAATAAAATCTCTTAAGGCAAAGAAAGAACCCTATGCACCTCTCGCTCTCGCTCTCTCTCATGCTTGTGCCTTTCCTCCACTTCTTTCCACAAGTAAATATCTTTGATTTTTCTTCTCCTAAACACTACAGGTTCCCAGGAGACTCACAACCAGGAGAGCAGCTCTTCCAGGGCTAATGCCCTGAACTCGTCTCCAAGGGCCCTTCTTTTTCTCTGTAACTTATTTCCTAAGTCCACACAGCCCAATTGGCTCATTTCTTCTGCCTCTGTGTAAATAAACTTCCTCTTGCACTACAGTTCTTGGCTCTTGTTGGGCAGATAAAATATATTATGCTCACTTTGTTAAAGATGGCGCTGCCCATGTGAAAGCCCGTCTTTCAGGTGATGATATTAGTTACCCTTTTTTGCTTGGGATGGGCATGATTATATTAATGTGTTGGGGGAGGGCTTTCACGCCAAAAAGGTTTTGAAAGGAAGAGAGATCACATTGTTCTGGGAGAAGAGTGATTACGTTCTAGGAGAGCAGAGAAAGGAGAGCAGAGAAAGGCATGTGGAGGAGAGGAGAAGCAGCCAAGATGGTGAAGTGCTTAGGGAGAAGCTAGTTTGTACAGAGAGAAGGAGATGGGGAACAGAGGTGAATGAGTCTGGTGAGCTAGAAACCTTTGATTCTAGGAAACTTGGGTAAGTCAGTAGTTTTGCGAGCACTGAATGAGTGGGTTTTGGAGTCCAGTGTGTGTTTTTATTTGCCCGCCCGGTGCAAGCTAGGATTAAAGATAATGGCACGCCATTTCTTGGCTCTGTTGTTTCATTACCAACTGTCTGAATCAAATGCGAACCTGCATGGGCCAGGAGGCTGTGATGGTGGCTATGCCTACTGGCTTTACAGCTCTGAATCATTTTTTTGCGAAACTCAAGAACTGAGGATGCTGACCCAAAAGGCCACATTGCTGCCAACACTTTGACAAAAGGACTTTCACTTTCCCAGACACCAATAAATATAAATGTGCAAGCAAAATATTTTCACTTATAGTGTTTTCTAGTTATATACTCTAAAGAATTTAAAACTAACCAACATTTTAAAAGTTAAGTATTATTTTACAAATTCAGTGCTTTATTTTGCATAGCATGCATTGTGCTTCCTAAGAAAAGAAGCATTTTATTTTCTTGTTAATTAGCTATATCTCCTGTTGATCAGTGTCAGTAGCTTGTCAAATCAGGTCAAGGACACTGCTTTGGAATCTATGCAAATAAGATTCAATTAGCCCCAATGAGTTTGCAAAACTTGCATAAATCATTAATTTGAGAAACATGAGACTTAATACAGGAAAATTTGGAGCTGAGGTCAAAGACACATTAAAATTACTTCATTTATATAATAATTACTAACATGAAGATAATGCCTAGTGAAGGTAATTTTAATTATGACTAATCATAACTTACACAATAAAAATGCAACAGGTTAAATTTATTATCTTATTTCTAGCATAAGTTTTTATAAAACAACATTTCACTAGGTTAAAATATAACTATACTAGACAATTAATGTGACTTAAACTGAATATACCAGCAGAGCATACCTAAATTATCCCATTAAGTGCTTTAATCCTTCCAATTTATGTAATATATGTGAGCATAAAAAAAAAGCTCATTCTTACATGTCTGCCATTTATTTGTAAAAGTTTTCTTTGTACTTGTCCCACTTACATAATTATTTATCTTATGCCTTCAAATACTTTTAAAATTATTTGTTTTTCAAATGGCAATTGGTTGTCAATTCAATGCAAGACCCTATACAAGCCATTGGGTAGTAAAACACATCAGTAGTCCATAAATTTGATAAGCTTATAATATAGTAAAATATATTTTATTTTGATTGAAAATTATATAACCACTATAATAAATTGATCATTGATGAGCACAACATGCTAAATGCTTTATTTCTCTTTTTTTATATTTTTAATGTTTATTTTATTGATTTTAAAGAGAGGAAATGAGAGAGCTAAAGAGAGACAGAAACATCAATCTGTTCCTAAATGTGTCCTGAGTGGGTCAAACTGAAAACCTCTGTGCTGTGACACAATGCTCTAACAAATGAGCTATCCCTCCAGGCACACTCTTCTTCTTTTAAAAGATGAAATAATAAAATATACTTATTAGACATAATCTCTTCGGCCTGACCTGTGGTGGCGTAGTGGATAAAGCGTCGACCTGGAAATGCTGAGGTCGCCGGTTTGAAACCCTGGGCTTGCCTGGTCAAGGCACATATGGGAGTTGATGCTTCCAGCTCCTCCCCACCTTCTCTCTCTGTCTCTCTCTCCTGTCTCTCTCTTCCTTTCTCTCTCCTCTCTAAAATGAATAAATAAAATAAAAAAAAAAATAATCTCTTCTCCTATTTTTTATAAAACCCCTTACATCAGGCTCTCTTACCTACTACTTGACCAACATGCTTTTCTCTATGTTAACAAAAATCTCCACCTTACTAAATCAACTATTGAATTGTCAAGCTTCATCTTCCTTGACTTAACAACAGCATATGTGACAGTTGATCATATCCTTTTTTTTTTGAAATACTTTCTTCACTTCGCTTAGATCTGAGGTCTTCATATTATCCTGACTTTTGTGCTGTCCTCTGGCTGAGTCATCTTCTTGACTGCTGAATTTTAAGATGATGCAGGTGTCACTTCTCAGGATTTTTATTCTCTTTCTGTATTCACTCCCTTGGTTATCTTACTTACCCTTATAGTGTGTGTGTGTGTGTGTATGTATGCATATATTCATGTTGTTGACTTTCAAATTTATATATATATACTTTTTTTTCTTTTTACAGGGACAGAGAGAGAGTCAGAGAGACGGATAGATAGGGACAGACAGACAGGAACAGAGAGAGATGAGAAGCATCAATCATTAGTTTTTTGTTGTGACACCTTACTTGTTCATTGATTGCTTTCTCATACGTGCCTTGACCATGGGGTCATAGCAGACTGAGTAACCCCTTGCTCGAGCCAGCAACCTTGGGTCCAAGCTGGTGAGCTTTGCTCAAACCAGATGAGCCTGCACTGAAGCTGGTGATCTCGGGGTCTCAAACCTGGGTCCTCTGCATCCCAGTCCGACGCTCTATCCACTGCACCACCTCCTAGTGAGGCTAAATTTATATTTCTATACCTGAAATCCTAACTTGTAAATCAATTGTATGTTTGATCTTTCCACTTTTATGTCTAATGAAATCCTAAACTAACCATGTTCATAATAATATTTTGCTGTTTCCTCTACCATTTTACTAAAAAAAAGAAAATCCTACATTGGCTGGTTCCCCACCTCAGTAAACGACAGCTTGATCCCTCATTTTGCTTGGGTGAATCCCATGGAAACATTCTTGATCTCAAAATTTCTCTCACACTTTCACATCTAATCTATGAGCAACACTTGCCTTTAAAAATATATCCAAAATATGAACCACTTTTTATCGCCTTTACTTCTACATATTTGGCCCAAATTGGAAAGTACCTCTCCAGGATTGTTGTAGTTAATTTTATTCTACTTTCATCTCCATTGCCTATTATTCTCTACTTTCATCAGTTCAAGGGTTACTATTTATTATTTTAAAATTCAGCCAGATGATGCTGATCTACTTAAAAGCCTTAAATGGCTCCAGAGCTCATTAAGTTAAAGCCAAAGCCCATGCAATGGCCTCGACTTCTCTCCCTCTTCTTCAGTTTTACTCTTCTCCAAATTCATAACTGGCCCACTTCCACCATTGTGCCCATGCATTCATTGGTTCTCTCTCTTCTGCCTAGAAAGCTATCCACTAGCTATCAACATGCTCTTCTTACTTTCTCCCAATGTGTCTAATGTCTAATGTCAGGTGGCACCAGTGCCAAAGACAAATGAGCTTGGGCACTGGTTAAAGTGGCAAGGACAGATTTCAATCAGCAATATACAATAGAGAATGGTGTCCAGCATAAACTGAACTCAACTCTGATTTATAAAGAAGTGACTGTTTTAGAGGGAGAATGAGGGATAATGTGGAGTTGTAGTGAACGGGGCCTCTTAGAGTCAGGGAAGTGAAAAATCATAAAAAGCAAGAAAGAGGGGCTGGTTCATATAAAACCCATTTAGGTTTGCTACCTGGCATTTATAGAAGTTAGACTCAGCCTCCCACTGAAGCTGGGAGACATGAAGCCAATCCTCAGAAGTTGGCTGCAACAAGAAGTAAATTTATTTTTGTAACCTTGAACTTTCTTTGGCAAGTGCTTTGGGAGGGAAAGGGTTAGAGTCATTCTTGAGATGATGCCTTGAGGCTATTAGAAACTTAGTGTTTAGTTCAAATCTTTATAGGCAGAGTTTCAGGATTAGTCAAATAGTAGGCCCAGAGGATCTTGGCTCCAGTTTGGTCAAGGAAGAAATCTGTCCATCAGTGCTGTCTTTCGTCCAGGGATGATCACTATCCACTGCTGAGCCAAGACACTTCTGATATTCTCTCCTCCTTGTAATATTGCCTGGAAACTCCCAAAAAGGGAAAATCATTGAGCTTACCTTATTTTCCCCAGTCACTCAAAAACCACTCTCCTTCATTGGTAGATGGTCTGTCTTGAAGCTACAGTTTTACATACTATGTGCTATGTTTGCCGGTTTCAAAGAGTAAGATGGATCTGGTTCCTATTAGTCCACTCTGTATGTAGAAATTCTATTCTTTGCTTTCATATCTCTTCCATCTATTATTAAAATAGCCACTTTAGCATTCTCTGATTTGCCATTTGCATGGTTTGTGTCCATCCTTTGGTTTTTCACTTTGGCCTTTATATTTCAAATTGGCTTATTGCAGAAGGTATACAGTAGTTTCATAGTACCCCTCCCAGTCTGAAACTTTTGTTTCTTAACTGAGATGTTTTTAACCTTGTTAATATGTTTGAATATACACTTAACATTTTTCTAGTCATTTTGTACTTATTACATGTTTTCTTTGTACTTTTGATTCCATTTTTATTTTGCTTTATTTTGAATTAATTATTTATTTAATAGTACCATTTAACTCCACTATTGGCTTTGTTAGTATACTATTGTCTATATATATATTTTAGTTGTTGCCCTAAGGTTTATGATATGCATTTTAGGTTGTTACTACCCATCTTTAAAAAAATACTTACTACCCTATTCACACTATAGAAAACATACTTTTTCTATTTCTGTCTTCCATTGTTTTTGTTTTCTTGTCACACTATTTACTTCTACAGACATAACAAACATCTCATTAGTTTCCTATTATTTACAATTTAAACAGTTAGATGTCATTTAGAGTAATTTAAGATAGAAAAATGTCTCCTATATTTACCTTAATTTTAATCATTTTTGGAAAGCTTTATTCTTTGTGTAGATATAAACATCTGTCTGGTAGTATATTTTTTCTGCCTAAGAAAATTTTACATGTTCTTTATGTGAGTCTGCTGATAATTAGTTCTATCAGATTTTTTTTGTCTGAAAAGTATTTATTTCACTTTCATTTAAAAACAAATGAAAAACTTTATTTTTAGAAGACTCTTATATTTTAAGAAAAATTGAAAAGACACTAAAAGAATTTTTATATATTCAGTCCCAATGTTATTGAATGGCTAGAACAGAAAGGCAAAAAACCACATTGAAAAGTGATGTTTTTAATTGAATTTTATTGGAGTGACACTGGTTAACATAATTTCAAAAGTTTCAGATGCCAATTCTGCAACACAGCTCTATACTCTATTGTGTGTTCACCCCTCCTAGTCAAGTTTTTGCCCATTACAAAACATTTATCACCCTTGTGACCTCCCTGTCACAAGGGACCACCCATTGCCACCCTGTCATTCTCCACATTGTGTGTTTTCAAAACACTATTTTTTTTTCAAAGTCAGAGAAGGGAGAACATCACTAGGCACATCTATCTCTTCTAGTTTCATCTACCAATGACCACTAAAGCTCTGAGCAGCAATGTCAGGATTCATTAAGCATAGGACAATATTATATTATAACATCTCCATGTCATGTTTTCACAGGTACATTGCTGCTCTGTAAACTGAAACTAAACTGCATTTGGTTTTCTTTCAACCAGAAATCAAACAAGCAACTTTCAGGCTTGGGAGTGATTTAAAAACAAAAATTCTTTTCCATACCAATCCCCAGTTGCTGTGATCTGAGACAACAGCCAGCATACACCCTTGCTGCAAATCTGGATTCTTGACCATCTGCTGTTTCCTGCTTTTTCAGTATCTATGGATTTCCAAATGTTTTTCTTTTTCTTTTGTTTCTTTGAGTTTGTGCTCTATATCCATGCCATTCTTCCTTGATCTGACCTAGCAACTATCTGATCAAATCTCTCATGCCTGACCTCTACCTTATTACTCAGGTTCTGTTTGAGCAGACAAGCACCCTCTGAGCTAGTTCCCTGCTCAAGTTCCACCCCTCACTGACTATGATACCAACTGGAATGGAGCATAAAACTAGGTAGTAGTGAAGAATCAGAATATGGAAACAAAGATGTCAGTTATTGGAGCTAGAGTTTCCTCTGGATGACTAAATTTCCATTTTGCATTTCACATAGAAGTAAGTATTCAGTTCTGCTTTAGTTAAAAATTATTTTAAGTTTTAATTGTTAACTAGAAACAGAGAGGTGCTAAAAATTAAAATCTAACTAATAAAACTTTGCAAGCATAAAACCTTGAAAACCTATCATAATTGCCCAGTTAAATGGTGCTAGCTTAAGTCATAGTAATACTTACTACAACCCAACGTGCTATATACAATTACTATCCCTGTTTTACAAATCAGAAATATGAAGTGTAGTGCAATTAAGAAATTTGCTGAGGATCACATGGCAAATTATAACCTCAAATCATTCTGATCCCAAAGCTTACACTCTTAACCTCACCAATACATAGACATTAGAAAAATAATTTTAAGTTAGGAGAAAATATTTTCTGCAACAACAAGAAGAACATTATATTCTACTAACATCTTAATTAAAATTATATATTTATTCCAATTTTAAATTATGTTGTGTGTAGGAAAGAATATGAGTTTTCTAAGCAGAGAAGTGGGGTGATGTATTCAGGAACACTGTTAAATTTATTCATTGCACTGGGCTTCTATTGTGGCAAATATTTATTAAAATGAGTTATCCTCCTTCTGGGGCTTCTAATTAGTATTACTAAACAGAATTTCTATTGAAATACCACATTATTTAGAATTTTAACACATGTGATATAATCTTCAAGCCAAGAGTTTAGATCTTAAGCGAGTTTTAAAAAGATATGCATAGACCATACAACAATACATCAATCACACACACATTAATCCATGATTTGGATTAATTCTCTCATTCTCTCTTTCTCCTCTCTCTCCCTCCTTCTCTTCCTCTTCCCTAATCCTTCCCTTTGTGCCTCTATTCCTCCAACTATTTCCTCTTTTTTTTATCCTTCACTCCCCTCACTTTCTTTTTCTCTCTTCTTTCATTCTTTTGTTTGCCAGTTTATAAATTAAGGAATCTAAATCTGAATAATTGTTGAGATTATGTATCCTGAGAGTTTCTTTATATCAGTGACTGATAAAGAATCATTACCAGATAAATGCAATGCAGGAAATATTTATCTGTAGACACGCACAGCTTTATACTGGAGAATGGGGAGAAAAAGAGACACAGGAAGAGCAGGAGAAAGGAAGAGAGTAAGAGAGAGAGAAATGTAGAGACTAGGGATACCAGGGCTGCATTCTCTAGTGAAAGACATCTGTTAGGCATGTTTGCTGGAAGTCTACAGCCTAGCTGCCTGGAATAAATATACTTTACTATTTTATTTTTCTTTCCCCATAATAGCATGATAGGATCATTGGAGTGAGCTCATATTATAGAGCAAAATTGTTCCAGGAAATTGGGTAGGTGGTGACAGCGGAGTCTGTTTAGCCAAAGATTTCCACATCGTATTCTTGGGGTGGAGGAGATAGAGAGAGAGAATTTCTTGCATTATTTCTTCTTACCTATACCCTCTTACCAAAATTTTGACATTACTTTTTTCTTAAACTATATTGTCATTTGAATCAAATGTTGATTGATTTTATATTTTTAAAATTTCAATTAATTCTCATATATGCTTTTTAAAAAAATGATTGTGTATTGCAGCTGATTTATATTTGTTACTGATTATCATGATGAATGGCCTGTCAAAAACCACTTATATATATATATGCCAGGCATGCAAGACATTTTTTAAGTGAAAGTAAATCTAAACAATCAGTAACACTTTAATATTTAGTGCCTCATGTAATACTTGGATGAAGATTGTATGTGTGTTCATACACATGTGCACACATACATGTATACATATTCATATACATGTGCATAATTATAAGTATGTATATTAATCTAAAGCCTTTAAACCATAATTGTCTATTATATTGATATCTTTGGCTCACTAAATTATGTATTGTACTTCTAATTCTAGAACAGCAACATCAGTGAAATATAAATAAGCAAGAAAGTATTTAGTAACTCAACTTAGCAGTCAGAACTTGGATGGCACTGAATGCCAATGGATTGCAATTCCAGCGATATCTGAACATGTCCTACCCTTTAACCTATGTCACAAATAGGCAATCCTGTATATGAAAAATTCAATCCCAAGGAAGCACAAGAGTCTGACAAAGAATGAAATGAAAATGATTCATTTACCACTGGCCTATTCATGATAGTGTCTTAACACATAACTACCATATGAAACATATTGCCCATGCCAAACATGCAGCTGTTACCCAATAAATTCTACTAATGGAGGAATATTTCAGAGAAGATAAGAACAGGTACATGTGTCAGAATAGGGTCAAATCTCAGTTTCAACAATTATTATTATTATTTTTTAAAGAATAGATGTTTTATTTTTTTAATATAAAATCTTTTACCTATTACTTTATAGTCTATGTTTTCATGTCTTTTTTTTAATAATTTTATTTTTTTAATGGGGTGACATCAATAAATCAGTATACATATATTCAAAGATAACAAGTCCAGGTTATTTTGTCGTTCAATTATGTTGCATACCCATCACCCAAAATCAGATTGTCCTCTGTTACCTTCTATCTTGTTTTCTTTGTGCCCCTCCCCCTCCCCCTTTCCCTCCCCCATTCCCCCCTCCCCCCGTAACCACCACACTCTTATCAATGTCTCTTAGTTTCACTTTTATGTCCCACCTACGTATGGAATAATGCAGTTCTTGGTTTTTTTTGATTTACTTATTTCGCTTCGTATCATGTTATCAAGATCCCACCATTTTGCTGTAAATGTTCCGATGTCATCATTTCTTATGGCTGAGTAGTATTCCATAGTGTATATGTGCCACATCTTCTTTATCCAGTCATCTATTGACGGGCTTTTTGGTTGTTTCCATGTCCTGGCCACTGTGAACAATGCTGCAATAAACATGGGGCTGCATGTGTCTTTACGTATCAATGTTTCTGAGTTTTTGGGGTATATACCCAGTAGAGGGATTGCTGGGTCATAAGGTAGTTCTATTTTCAGTTTTTTGAGGAACCACCATACTTTCTTCCATAATGGTTGTACTACTTTACATTCCCACCAACAGTGGATGAGGGTTCCTTTTTCTCCACAGCCTCCCCAGCATTTGCTATTACCTGTCTTGTTAATAACAGCTAATCGAACAGGTGTGAGGTGGTATCTCATTGCAGTTTTGATTTGCATTTCTCTAATAGCTAAAGAAGATGAGCATCTTTTCATATATCTGTTGGCCATTTGTATTTCTTCCTGGGAGAAGTGTCTGTTCATATCCTCTTCCCATTTTTTAATGGGATTGTTTGTTTGTTTGTTGTTGAGTTTTATGAGTTCTTTGTATATTTTGGATATTAGGCCCTTATCTGAGCTGTTGTTTGAAAATATCATTTCCCATTTAGTTGGCTTTCTGTTTATTTTGTTATCAGTTTCTCTTGCTGAGCAAAAACTTCTTAGTCTGATGTAGTCCCATTCATTAATTTTTGCCTTCACTTCTCTTGCCTGTGGAGTCAAATTCATAAAATGCTCTTTAAAACCCAGGTCCATGAGTTGAGTACCTATGTCTTCTTCTATGTACTTAATTGTTTCAGGTCTTATGTTTAGATCTTTGATCCATTTTGAGTTAATTTTTGTACAGGGGGACAAACTGTAGTCTAATTTCATTCTTTTGCATGTGGCTTTCCAGTTTTCCCAGCACCATTTATTGAAGAGGCTTTCTTTTCTCCATTGTGTGTTCTTGGCCCCTTTATCAAAAATTATTTGACTATATATATGTGGTTTTATTTCTGGACTTTCTATTCTGTTCCATTGGTCTGAGTGTCTATTTTTCTGCCAATACCATGCTGTTTTGATTGTCGTGGCCCTATAATAGAGTTTGAAGTCAGGTATTGTAATGCCCCCAGCTTCATTCTTTTTCCTTAGGATTGCTTTGGCTATTCGGGGATTTTTATATTTCCATATAAATCTGATGATTTTTGCTCTATTTCTTTAAAAAATGTCATTGGAAGTTTGAAGGGAATTGCATTAAATTTGTATATTGCTTTGGGTAATATAGCCATCTTGATTATATTTATTCTTCCTAGCCAAGAACAAGGTATATTCTTCCATCTCATTATATCTTTTTTGATTTCCCTTAACAATGATTTATAGTTTTCATTATATAAGTCCTTTACATTCTTTGTTATGTTCATTCCTAAGTATTTTATTTTTTTGTTGCAATCGTGAAGGGGATTATTCTTTTGAGTTTGTTCTCAATTGTTTCATTGTTGGCATATAGAAAAGCTATCCCTATCTGTCACTCTCTCTGACTCTCTTTTTCTCTGTCTCTCTCTTTGTCAAAAAAAATTTTTTTTAATGGCTGTAGTTCTAATTAGTAAAGACTATGCACCCTAGAGTTAATTCTTAGGAGCTTTCTTAGGAAGTTTACATAAAAACTTCACATTGTGCCAGGAACTTTATAGGTATGTTATTAAGGAATGAATGTATTTCCAAAGTAGGGGAAAAAAAAAATACAAGTCAGCCAAGTCAGCCAAGATATGCATGTTTCCTCTTTTTTTTTTTCCTTTTAAAAATATAAGTGTGTGAAGGTGTCATTATTTGTAACTAGGTATCCTGGTTTCGATGCAAATTTAACAGAAAGAGAAAATTGACTGGAAAATGCAATCTACTCAATACCATTTACACTGATTAGGGAGCTTAATTGTCACCTTCCTTCCCATTAGAGCGTATTAAGCCCCATACAAAATGGCTGAGGATTATTTTCACTAAATACAGGTGATTATATCCATAAACAGGCTTTCTCCTTGTTAATAAAAAGAATATCAGAATCCCAGAGGAGTACAAGGCCATTGTCTTTTGTGAATACAACTGACTAAACTTCTTTATTTACAGATTTACAAATTGTTCAATCCACACAAAACATAAAAATAAATCATCTCAAGTTTTACTTTGATAAATTGGAAAAAAATAATCACGTCAAAGACTTTAAACATGTGGAATGAAAATGATTACTAAATAATGCAGAATCATTTTGCTTTTACAAATTAGAAACATATTTTTTCAACTCAGGAAATATTGAGCAATCACGTTCCGAGCATCATATGCCTTTCTCGGTGGAACACTATATCAAGTCAGCCTATTGTTAATCATACAGGATAATATGTTAATGTTAAACAAAGTTTCTCTTTTGAAAACATCAGAATCACATGAAGTAATTGATAGAATTATATTTCTTAGTGTTTGGGGTTTTTTTGAAATTTGAATATCCCAACTCATAAATGGCTTTAAATAATGAATCTAGAAATCTGTTCAGTTCCCACAGCATACACTAAAGAAATGCACCTCATTTTGAAAGCAAAACATTTTCTTATGTTCTATGAAAGACTAAACCTTTAAGTAGTGTAACAGATCACTGTGGGAAGCTTTACTCAGAGATACATAAAATGAATGGATTTTTATCAAAATGGTGGTTTTGAGATCTCATTCAGCCTGAGCATTCATCCTCATAGGTCGTTAAAAAGTCAGTGTCTAATAGGTAATTAACTGCCCTGCAGCTAAATTTCCATCAGGATTTTTTGTTCTATACTCCACAAATCACAACACATCCAAGAAGTCAACTGTTAACACCTCTAAATTCTACCATTGCACAGCCCAGAAATGCAAAGCTAAAGAATCTCACATTTATGTAAGTGAATTAAAAAGGTTCAGTTTAGATAGGCTTTAGATTTAACAGCTCTTTCCACACAAGCTGAAACACTATGCTATCTCAGAGTTTATTCTACAGTGTTAGGAACTTCATTTCAGCAGTTTAGCAACAGACTGCAGTTTACAAAGATCTGTAGAGCCACGTTGCCTAGCAGCAAGAAAAAGGGAAACTGGAGACTTACACATTCTTTGGAAGTATTTTGTTTGTTTAAGATTGCAGATATTTAACTATCATTCATTTAGAGGTTCACAGCATTTACATTTATTTTTGGGGGGAGAATACAAAATTGAACAATGTTCTAGTCAAGAGTTTTCTTTGTCTGGACTGTTGAAAAATGGCCAGACTTAAATAACAAGGGAGAATTTGGCTAGGGCAAGTAGATGAAGGGAAACTTAACTGAATGCCCCACGACCCCCATAGATTTATCTACATCTTTAATAAGGTGTAAAGTTGTGGGAGCAATGGTATCAAACGCTTCCTGTCTTGGCATCTGGCATTTCTTTTGTGGAAAGGATATCTGTGAATTCTTCTGGCAAGAGCTTACTCTCAGGAAGGAATGCAAGGAGGCTAAGCAGCATTGCCAGTTCCCACCCCAACCTTCACCTAATCTGTTGTGTGTAAAGCTCAGTTAGGAGTATTTGAAATCCCACCAAAAATATAGGAGTGCCTGCTACTTGTGACAGTTGTTAAAACAGTAATGTTAATGTTACAGAAAGAGTACAAAACAGAATCCAAAGTTAAATATGTGTAAATAAATAAAATTGAATAGACTCTCACAGAATTCCTAGAGCAATGTTTCTAAACCATAGCACCAAGTAAGAATCACTAGGACTACTTATCTAAACTATCAATGACCTATTCTCTTCTCCCAGTAATTCTGAAATATATAAATTATATATAGGGAGAAAGGCCCTAGCAGCAATAAATTTTAAAAGCAATACTTTTTAAAAGGGCTTTGACTCTAAGCTTAAGTGGACATTGTGTAGAATGAATAAAGGTCTAGACCAGGGGTCCCCAAACTTTTTACACAGGGGGCCAGTTCACTGTCCCTCAGGCTGTTGGAGGGCCGGACTATAAAACAAACTATGAACAAATCCCTATGCACACCACACATACCTTATTTTAAAGTAAAAAAACAAAATGGGAACAAATACAATATTTAAAATCAAAAACAAGTAAATTTAAATCAACAAACTGACCAGTATTTCAATGGGAACTATGCTCCTCTCACTGACCACCAATGATAGAGATGCCCCTTCTGGAAGTGCGGCGCGGGGGCCGGATAAATGGCCTCAGGGGGCCGCATGCGGTCCGCGGGCCGTAGTTTGGGGACCCCTGGTCTAGACCATACAAGCATTCAGTGCACCTAAATATCTCCAACTGTTATTCTAGGTTCCCCCCCCCCTTGCTTTTTGCTCTGAGAATAAATGCTTAAGAACTGCATTTGAAATTTTGTATGATTTTGATCCCTTAATGATAATTATGTATTTATGCATCTGAGTAGTCTCCCTTGAAAGAAAGTGTTACCAGAGGAAATAGGTTTTTCAGTGGTGTCATGAGAAAATAATTTCAGGGACATTCACAATGGGAGAATTTTTATGTGATAGTGGCAAGATTAGAGCTAAGAGCTGTAGTACACTCTCGGAGAGACAAAGACCAAGGAGGCTATAGGGAGCTATGTGGACATAGGAAAGGAAGTTACAAGGAAAACAGTCCTCAGTTGCTGCTCACTTCTCTCCCGGTTGCAAGTCTCATGGGGACAATTAGAGTGTAGGAAAAAAGAGGCAGAAAATGTGCCCGAAAGAAGGAAGGGCACAGGAATGCTCCAGAGAGGGACCTTTTTGGATTCTTTGTCTAGCTGCTAAGCAGTCTGTCTTTCAGACTATCCAATCTCTTTCTTGGCTTTTTCCAGGCTTATGCTTGTGTCCTGTCCCTATCCAGTCTCTTTCCTAGATTCTCTGGGGCCTGATCCCTTTCTCAATCCAATCCTTTCCCCAGACTTTCCCAGGTTAGTCTGTTTTGGCTCCCACTGCACATGTCTCACAATTCAGTTTCATCATTGGTTTCTACTGGCATGCACATTCACTTACTAAAAGGAATTCCTCTTCATCATTTTATCCCCCCCCATAGTTTATTCAGTATAATGATGCTAGTTATTCCCTGGAGTAAATGAAAAGTTAATCAGACTTAATCAGATGTGTCTGGTCTGTTCATTCCCTTCTCTTTCATTAATACCTAACTTAACTGCCTACTCCAACAAAAGCAAATAAATTTTCTTATCTTCTGTAATATCTGAATCTAAGTACAGAATGTAAAATTATAATATTATATATATATATATATATATAATGCAATTATAAGTAATGACATTAGCCTCAGAAAGCTAAGGACCCAGTTATTACACCAGCCCCAGCAAAGATGGTGCAGAATATTTGAGAATTCACCTTAGCTGGCCTATGTTTGCCATTAGTTTCATCAATGGATGAGAAAATTTGCTAAATGCCCTAGTGTTAAATAAAAAAGAATGTCTGGTTCATAATGACATGAGATTCTGAATATAACACTAACCTACTTTCCAAAGTAAAATATTCTGACATACTCTAATAGAACAAAATTCCAAGTTTTACTTTGTAGGAGAGTTAGGGATTGACCACTACTCTCTATTAATCACATTTTACTGACTCAGTAGAAGATGTTCTATCAAATTTACACTGGAATAAAAAAAAATTTACACTGGAATAACCATAGATTTTTTATAAAAGAAAAATAAATCTCTTCCTACAACTACTTTATAGCTGTAGCAGTGTAGAAGTTTAAACTATGTTGTTAAATAACAATAATACAGCACATATTTTTAATTATAAATGAGTAACATAAGCTTTGATGCACTGATTATTTGATCACACAGTCATAATCTATTTTCTGTAATATATGGACTACTAAATGAGAAAAGAATTTTTGTGTCTGTATGTAACAATATTTATTACCAGTACATTGACCAGTAACAGATCATGTTGAAACTTCACATCCTTGAAACTTCTCATTTTAGTTTTAAATATATTTTTTAAAAGTCATAAACAAAGATCTTTCACAAACATTAGATCTAAAAAGAGAAACATTCTCCTTTGGAATTCCCATTTATACCCTTCCTATTTGGATATGTGTATGGATGTGTGTGTGTGTGTGTGTGTGTGTTTAATACATTCATTTACTTTCATTTTCCTTCCTGTAAGCTCTTGAAGGCACAACCTGTCTTTGACTTTTAAGGTTACTGAGCCTAGCACTACACATTAGCAAAACAGGGCTTCCTGGGCAATTTCATGTAAGTCATAGAGACTCCTCTTTTCATAGAGACCTGTGATTATTTCATATGTTTCGTACCACTCCTACTCCCCATCTCTATCTCCACAACCCAATCTTTATTTATTAAATATTAATTTCTATTTCTTAAATAGTTCTTTAATATTAATCTGTATTTATTAAATGTTATAGAATGCTATAACATAATATTCTATAACAAATTTAGAAATGTAAGAGACCACGGTAATAGTTATTATATTTACTCAATATCAACTATGTGCTGTTATATATATTCTTTTTATTAATATTGCATCGATAAGGTATGCATTCTATTTTTACTTAACTACCTATAATGTGAAAGACCTCAGAAACATCATCTTACTGTTACTAAAGGTAGCATGCATAGGCATGTGGAAGCCATCATTCTATGTAGTATGATTTGTTGAACCTCACAACAATCGTGGTAAGTTCTATTTTTTTTTAATTTTCATTGTCTCAAAATGGAAACTGAGACCAGCATAAGTTCAATAACTCGCTCAAGTTCACATAACCAGGATATGTCAGAATTCAAAGGGCAGCAGCCAGGCATCAAATCTATTCCTTTAATAACTGCAATATGCAACCTCAATAAACTTAGCATCTTCATTTGTAATGAAAATCTGAAAGGGCTATTTTAACTCTAGAAAATATGACTTTAAAATGTCCATGCAAGCATGAAAGACAATCTACTTCTTGATTCACTTGCAAAGGAGAGTCGATGACTGGCCTAAACCCAAGGTTAAAGCAAAGCTGATCCTTGGGATAACTGAATCCAAATGACTGCAAAAATCTTTTTATTGGGGAAAATTGCAGCCTATTAATCCAAGAAGTTGTTAAAGAGAAGATCATAAAATATTATGTAAAACTAAAAGCTAATTATTTTTTAAAAATATGTATATAAATTTGCTAATAGATACTGTGCTTTTTACAATATATTGGATAAAAATGTAAAAAATAATTTCACTAATAATTTAGGTAGAGATGTGGCCTTTTTATATAGTATTTATTATTTAGGTAGATATTAGCATTGTCTATGTTATATTAATTTCAATTATAATCCATGTTCTATAGTGTCCACACCTATTTAATGTTAGAGAAGAATACCACAATACTTTTACTTATTTTTTTCTCAAATTTTTATTGCTTTACCCAGATTTAATTTAGCAGCCATTATTTTAGCATCTTGTCTTTATTGAACTATTACAAAGCAGCCTTCTTGGTATACCTGTAAATAATAACTCTCTTCCTTTTTGCCTTAGTGCTTTATTGTTTATTTATAAATACAAATCAACAAATAGCTAGTTAAAAACGACTCAGCTGAACAAAGTAAAGTGAACAGAAGGCACACCAGAGTCAACTAATAGCTCTGAGCTTTCAGTACATTTGGGTTCAGTACATCTGTTTTTGTGTTTTACAGAGAAAGGAGAGTGCTTTACAGATGCAAGTAATTGGAGGTCAATCAAGGGTTGTCCTGTGAAGGGGTAGGAAAGGCTGCTTGAAGATGCCATGACTTAACCCACACTGATGGGGACAGGGATGCTGATGTAGGGAATGAGGAAGGGACTTAATTTCCAAGCTAATAGGAAATGTCGCTCTTTCAAATGTAACTCTACTACTAAATGTACATACGTTTTGTTATACTATTTTCAGAAAAAATATACTTTAATCATTACTAATATAGCCTTTATATTTTATTCTATGAAAAGGAAGAAAATCTGCGGGATAGCAAAAAAACTAATTACATTAAAAAGAGAAACACTTTGAATCAGAAAAAAAATCACATTTTATGAACATTCAACATATGGCTTTTCGCTGGTTTACGAATATGAAATAGACATCTTGCTATTTTCTAGGTGGCATAAAATTAAATTCCATAAAAACAAAAAAGTTTCATTAACTAATTACTTTCTTGAGCTGTTGCCAAAACTACAATCATATATCTACTGAATTTAATGTAACACAAATGAAAATAACTGAGAAATAGCTAATTATTAATGGTACTCTAGATTAAAAACCTTGTCATTTTTATACATGCTATTTAAAAATTGATGTTATATTAAGCTTAATATGCTCAATTTGAAAAATTTCCCTATATTTAAGATAGCCACTTACTAAAGTGAATACAATTATAGAATGCACCATAGATCAATATTCCTTGTTGTCCAGTTTTCTCTTCATTTTATGAAATGAAAGAGGACATACATATGTGTATGTGCAATTAAAGTTGATTACTATAGCCTCCTCATTTCATTAAACATTCTTCTCTTTTAATCTTGGAGTTAAGGAAGAAGAAACACAGAGGGTGGTAACTGGGGGCAGATTACCTACCAGCTTTTGGCTGACAATCATGTTGTATACTCACCTCATCTAAAATTGCTTCTAAACTCTATCTTCATTAATTATTGAACATAAGCTATAAAATAGAAAATTAACACAAGCTATAACATAAAGGAGAATCCACTAGCACAGCCACTCACATTATGCTATGCTAATGGTAGATAAAGAAAATTCCCTTTAACCAATTAGTGATGAAAATTGTGAGAGAAAAATAACAGCTTGGCATAAAATCTGGGTGGTAATTTATATTACCTGAATTTACAAAATTTTGTCCCAGTGTTTCAGTAGTGATTGAAGTAGCTTTATTAATGGTTCCCCCAGAAATGATCCTGTGCTCAATCCTGAATTTGTGACTATGTTACATTGCCCGGCAAAGGGAATTAAGAATGTGGTCAGAATTAGAGCTGTTAATCAGATGAGTTAAAATAGGTTATCCTAAATTATCCAGGTGGGCTCAATCTATTCACAACAGACTTGTGTTTTCCTTTTCATTCAAGAGAACATCTTCCCGTTTTATCTTTGATATTTTTCTCACTTATATAATGTATTTATTTATTTAAGTTATTTAAAAACAATTCATTGACTTCTAACTGAGGATTAACACTATGATATTTGAAGAGAGAAATTATAAATGCATTTCTTTGTTGAGTGATAAATTAGCAACAAGCACAGGCATCTAATACAAACCTATGGATAGTGATATGTGGGTTGTATCTATACATTTGGGGTGTACACCTGAGTGATCCTTCACAAGTCATTAGAGGATGAAACATGAGTGTTGAAAGACTGAACGAGTATATATAGTGAAACAGAGTGGTAAATGGGAAAGATTATTCTAGTGAATGTATATATAATGGAGGAAATGTTATGTGCAAAGGACCCAGAAGAGGCATTCTGGGAAGTTCAAATAGTTCAGTTTGACCGGAATGACATGAGTAATGGGAGGAAGTAGAAGTCGAGTTGAGACAGAAAAAATGTAAACAGCCTTATATGTCAAGTGAGACACTTCTGTACTTCACCCTAAAAGAAATAAGGAACTGATGCAGTTTTAAATCTAGAAGACACTGTATCAGTCAGGGCTATAGAAAGAAGCTACTATCTGTATGGCTTTCAGAATAAACAGAAGTTAGACTGCGAAATTCAAAATAGGGAAATTTGTTTAAATTTGGGACTCAGAACTTTGGGAAACGGAGTGCTCTAGCTGTCCCTGTACCATAGACTAAAATGTGGGGAAAAGCTGGATGCTAGGAGACACACACATGCTACTAATAGGACAAAGTACTGGTGCTGGGGCAATCCTGTCAAGACTTGCAGCAAGTTTTTTATATTCCCGTCTTCCAGTACCACCCCCTATTGGCAGAAACTAATGATAAGGAGTCAACTAGCAAAGGAAATGCACAGTTTGCCAAACAACCTCCCATGTATCATAAAATTGAGTACAGAAGGGTGAACTTTATGCTGAGAAACGATGTTAATAATTGGCACATTATACTGCTTAGCCCGCTTAGCCTCCTAATATTATGTTATATGGGAAGATCTAAAATCCCAACCATTATCCTATCCATCTTTGGATGATGTAAATTTTTCCTTCAGTATCACAATTCCACCAGAAATCTTTGTATGAAATAATTAGAATATATATATGTAATTTTTAAAGATGCAATAAGGCTCTATATAATTGTTATTGTCCTGATTTCTGTAGAATAGGCACAGGCTACAATTTATAAACTCCACAATTTATGTACTCTAAATAGTACATTACAGTTCATGTACTATTTGGACTCAACCAGCTTCTCAGCTTGTCAGTATTCTTTACCAAGTTTGGTGACTCAAATGTACTTTTCTAAAAGGTTTAAATCCTTAATGACACCTTTTTCTTATTGTTGTAGTTTCTCCACTTATTTTATTATTGAATATGTGTTCCTTAGCAGAAGCTATATTTGGAGACATAGGATGACAACAGTAAAGCTCTGTGTAAGTGCACTGATGTCAGTCAGGGCTGGCAGAGGCATTTCAGGTAGGAAGAAGAATCCAAATGCAGAATGCATATTTGTTCCAATGAGGGTAAATTGCTACCTTTTCCACAAAGGAATAGGTCTAATACAATTCACCTGCAACTAGAAGTTTGCATGACAAAAGACCAGTACCACTAGGGGCTTATTTCTTTGGTTTGGATCAAGCATGTGGCAGTAGCAGTAGCTTAGTTCACCTTAATGAGGAAAATTCCATGTTATTTAAACCACATACAATTCCCACATTCTGCTACCAGGATGCCTGTGAAAGAGACTGATATCAGAATGCCTGTCATCTTGTCCACCTAGTTGCTGAGAATCTTGTCTGCCTGCAGTTATTTCTATTTGAAGAGGCTTTAAATGGGTCAAAAATACTTTCATGCACTGTGTGCATTCCAAGAGGTTATTTGCATACTTCTTTCCTTGACCTCCTAGCTATCAACCTTCTAATTTTGTGCTTTACAAGTTTCTGACCATCTGACCAAACTATTAGCCACTGTACTCAAACCAGTCTCTGACCATCTCTTAGTCCTTGCACACATCTTAGTCCAGACAAAGACAACCAAATGTAATGTTAGATATTCTTCCCCTGGGAGGGTCTCATTTCCCCACTGTTTTTTTTAAGAATACTCTTGATTGGGACGATAATGCCACAGCTGTCCACTTTTAGTGCCAAGGAATTGCCTAGTCAGATTTATAGTTTCACTCTGTCATTTTGAAAAAAAAAATGCAGGAGACATTTGCATTTTTGACAGATGAGATGATGGTATCTCAAATCAAGGTAATGATGCTGAGAATTTAAAGAAATATAATGAGCTGACGATTTGAGAATGAAGAATTCTATGTACAGTTGATACTACCTGTTTGATTATTAGTTCTTAGAGGGTGAGGACTGAGTTAAATTTACTTTACAGCCTCTTTCACCATAATACCAGGTGCTCTGCTTCCTGATAACTACAAATTTTATTACTTTAGACAGAATGTCCTCTTAGTTTTTCCCAATTCTTAGTGTCAGATCAGCCACTAAAATGTTAATTTCTGTACGAAGCAGTTTTACTTTGTTTCCTATATCTGACATTCAGATGAACAGCAGACATATGAAAAGAATCTCAGCATCACTAAACACCAGACAAATGTAAATGAAAACCACACTGAGTTATAACCTCATACCTGTCAGAATTAATATCACTAAAAAAAATCAATAAATAACAAGTACAGGTGAGAATATGGAGAAAACTGAACTCACATACACTGTTATTGGTATTGTAAATTGGAGCAGCCACTATCAAAAGTATGGACATTCCTCCAAAAAATTAAAAATAAAGCTGCCATATGACCCAGAAATTCTGCTTCTGGGTAACTTATCTGAAGAAAAGATAGATACTAATTTGAAAAGTTATTGATATATGCACCTCTATATTCATTGCAGCATTATTTACAATATCTAGGATATGGAAGCAAACTAGGTTATCAAAGATGAATAAATAAAGAAGATGTGTTTTTATATATACATTCACACACACACACACATATATACACACACACAAATACACAAGTGTGCTGTTTGCAACAATGTGGCTGGAACTAGAGGGTGCTATGCAACCTTGAAATAAGACAAAAACAAATACCATAATACATAATTTTGCTTATATGTAAAATCTAAAAAAGACAAAATAGAAACAGATCCATTGATACAAAGAACAAGCTGATGATTGTCAATGAAGAGGGAGCTGGAGGTATGCATGAAGGGTTACATTTTGAATTTTATATTCCACGAAAATATCCCAAACTTGCCTAAAGAGATTAAGTTTTATTACATGCACTCAATGAAGATTTTGGCAGAATATAAAATGAACTCATGATCCAGAGTTAGGAAAACATTTTTATTCCTTTAAAAAAAAAATCTTCTAATTTAATAGAAATGAAAATAATTAGGTAACATAATCACCATAATAATTACAATATATTAGAATTACATAGATACTCAGTATTCCAGATTATTTCAAACACTCACAATAATTGTATCTTGTGCTAGAGACAATGTCAGACATGACCATTTGTTTTTAATATGAGAAAATAATTAATGTTTGCCTTTTATGACTATGCTATATATGTTGAGGACTTGTGTTCTTATCCTGGATTTTATATGTTAAATGTAAATAGTACAATCCAATCTGACTGTCTTTTCTGGTGAAATTTAACACTTACCTTCTTTTTTTTTTGAATTTGAGTTTTGTCTTTACTGAATATAAAATAGAGTAATCCTTTTTCTTTTGGGCAAGGTGAATGTTACTGAAAAAATTTAAGGTTTTAAAATAGTATAAGTAGCATTTGTATTTCTTTTTATTTAGAAATTAAGTTTAATGTGGTGATATTGGTCAATAAAAATACATAGGTTTGCTGAACATCTCTATAGCATTTAAACTGTTGATTGTGTTGTGGGCCCATCACCCAAAGTCAGATCATTTTTTGTCACCATAATTTTGTTCCTCTTCACTCCTCTCCTCCAATACCCTCCCCCTGGTAACCACTTCACTATTGTCTACGTCCATAAGTCTCAGTTTTATATCCCATCTGTGTGTGAAATCATTTAGTTCTTAGATTTTTAAGATTTACTTATTTCACTTAGTATAATGTTCTCAAGGCTCATCCATGTTGTGATAAATGGCAATATATCATCATTATGGAGTAGTATTTTATTGTACTATAAAGTAGTATTTATATGTACTATATCTTCTTTATCCAATCCTCTATTGAGGAATACTTTTGTTGTTTCCATGTCTTAGCCACCATGAATAATGTTGTGATGAACATGGCGGTAAATGTGTCTTTGTGTACCAATGTTTTTAAGTTTTTTGGGAAAATATCCAGTAGAGGAATTGCTGAGTCATATGGTAGTGCTAGTCTTAATTTTTTGAGGAACTGCCACACTGTCTTCCATAGTGGCTGTACCAGTTTCCATTTCCACCAGCAGTGAATGAGGGTTCATTTTTCTTCATAACTTCTCCAACACTTGTTATTATGTCTTATTGATAACAGCCAATCTAACAGGTGTGCTGTCATATCTCATAGTAGTTTTTTTAAAAAAATATTTATTGATTATGTAAGAAGTGTAGCGAGAAAGAGAGAAAAGGGGGATAGTGGGAAGCATCAACATGTAATAGTTGCTTCTTGTATGTGCCTTGATTGGAAAAACCTGGTGTCTTGAACCAGGAACTTCAGCATTCCAGGTTGACACCTTATGCCACCACAGGCCAGGCTCTCATTATTGTTTTGATTTTCATTTCTCTAATAGCTAGCAAAGATGAACATATTTTCATATATCTATTGGTTGCCAAACTTGTAAAAATGAGTGCAATGGCTCTGGCCGGCCATTGCGGGTCAGTTGGTTAGAACATCCTCCCAATATAAAAGGGTATGGGTTCGATTCCCAATCAGGACACATACAAGAGTCAACCAATGAATGCATAAGTGGAACAACAACAAATCAATGTCTTTCTCTTTCTCTCTCTCTCTCTCTCTCTCCTTCATTTCCTCTCTCTCTAAAATTAATTTTAAAATGGAATTCAATGGCTTGTTCATGCCTTGCCTTTGTTCTTTCTCTTAGAATTGCCAAAAATAGTCATACTCACAATAAAATATAATTGGATAATTATGCTCTGTAGATTAATAAAAACTCTTACTAGTTTGTGTTAAAGATCAATATGGTCTGCCAAATATAAATTTCAAGCCATTGTTTTAAATGTTAAGCTGTTAGTTTTCTCAAGTGTGTTGAATGATTAGTTATACTGGATGCCAGAACTTTTGTCTCTCCAAAAACGAACTCAGCCCTGGCCAGTTGGCTCAGTGGTAGAGCGTCGGCCTGGCGTGCAGAAGTCCCGGGTTCGATTCCTGGCCAGGACACACAGGAGAAGCGCCCATCTGCTTCTCTACCCCTCGCCCTCTCCTTCCTCTCTGTCTCTTCCCCTCCTGCAGCCGAGGCTCCATTGGAGCAAAGATGGCCTGGACGCAGGGGATGGCTCCTTGGCCTCTGCCCCAGGCACTAGAGTGGCTCTGGTCGCAACAGAAGCGATACCCCGGAAGGGGCAGAGCGTCGCCCCCTGGTGGGCGTGCCGGGTGGATCCCGGTCGGGAGCATGTGGCGTCTGTCTGACTGTCTCTCCTCGTTTCTAGCTTCAGAAAAATACAAAGAAATAAAAAAAAATAAAAAAATAAAAAAAACGAACTCAAGAGCTTACTTGAGTGCTTTTGTACACAAGAATGCTCTCTCCTGGGAACACACCACAAAACCTAAAGGTGAAAACTGAAACTATTTTTCCTGAGGGTTTTGTTTAGAGCCAAAGCTCTTTTTTCCTCCAAGTCCCTTCCAAGTTCTGAAACTCAAAAGAGAAAAACAAAACACAGAAAAAGTTATTATGCTTGTCATGTTTCCATGAGTCTGTACAATCTCTGTATTTTTCTGGAGTGGACATCATACCAAAAACATTTCAAGATGGAAATAATATCCAACTATGGGTGTTTTCTGGAAATGCTTCAATGTAAATGGTAAACAACTGTATAAAAATTGTGCATGTTCACACTAGTATACAAAGGTCTATGTGGCCTGACCTGTGGTGGCACCGTGGATAAAGCATTGACCTGGAATGCTAAGGTTGCCAGTTTGAGGCCCTGGACTTGCCTGGTCAAGGCACATATGGAAGTTGAGGCTTCCTGCTCTTCTCCCCTTTCTCTCTCAAATTAATAAATAAAGTCTTAAAAAAAAAAAAAAAAAAAAAAAGGTCTACGCCTTACTCCCAAGTACTCCTTAAACTCAATTGTGATGTTCTCTGGGTCAAGAGAGAAAAAAGGAAGGCTGTACAGAGTGTGTTCAGATGCTTTGTAGAGGGTAAAGGGGAGGCAATTTCCTCCAAAAATCCTTTGTTCTTTAAGTTATGGAAAGTCAACACTGTGCCAGCCTTGCGTTGGGTGCTCAGAAACTGTAATAATATAGTAGAGCTTCCACAACAAAATATAAACTGGGTGCCTTGAACAACAGCATTCGCAGTTCTGGAGGCAGGAAGTTTGAGATCAAGGGGCTGAGAAAGCTTTTTCCTCCAAGAGCCATAATGGAAGGCTCTATTTCAGGCCTCTCTCCTGGCTTACAGATGGCTGCTCTCTCCTGCCTCTTCACATGGTTGTCCCTCCGTGTATTCAGAGCCCAAGTGTCTTTGTGTGACCAACTTTTCTCCTCTTATAAAGAAACCAATCAGAATGGATCAGTGCCCACTCTAATGGCCTGAGTTTAAATTAATCACCTCTTCAAAGGTCCTATTGTCAGTACAGCCACCTTCTGAACTACTGGGAGTTACGGCTTCAATATACAAATTGGGGATACACACAGTTCAGTCCTCAGCAAGAAACAAATTCACATAAATCCAAGCCTTACTTTCAAAGTCACAGAGAGAAAGGCTTCAGTTGTATGGTACATATATTCTAACCACAAATATTTGAGGATAATATTTTTTAAATGGACCATGTGAGTAAGGAAAGAACCCACAACAAATTACAAGCAAAAGGATGTTTTTTAAATAAAAATAAATTAGTGTTAAATGAAATCACTCAGAGGCAGATAATCTGTAATTATGTGTATTTTTCTAATTATAAACTTCAAAGTCAGCGGCCCCAGGATTGCATAGGAGCTAGAAAGCCCTGGCAGTCCACTGTGACCAAGAATAAAAAAATCTCACCAAGTGGCATTTTGTAGATGATTTAATGAGAAAATACAAAAGATTGCTTACTAGTTTAGGGGTTTGTTTGCTGTTCTATTTAAGTGACAGTCACAAACATATAAGAACTCAAGCATTCAGGTCCAGAGCAAATATTTTTAGCAACAAAAGATGTTCTACTCAGAAACAATATTCATTTACTTCTGCATACATCCAGGATATTTTTATGAGATGATCACATTAATTTAATAATGATAAAAACATTTGATTATATGGATGTGGCTTTAGCAGTTCCTCAGAAGTTTAAATAAATAAGTAAATAAGTAAATATTAGTCTCAGAGATTAATGTCATTGAAATAACTGCCACTTTCTCACTTACACAGACCTTACCTTTTGAGTTATTCATGTACTTTCATTTAAACAAATTCAGGTCTTCAGCCTTCTTACTATTAATCAGTTGTATGCTTCCAGTACTTCCTAGCCAATTCATTCTCTTCCCTGGCTTTACAATCTTTCATTATAGCATTCAGCAACCAATTTTATTCTTTGCAATCATACTTGCTCTGCTCAAATCCTGTCTAGAGGAGATGTGTAGAAAGAGGTAAGAGGCTACTATGGTCAGATAGATGTTGATTTCCTGCCTTGGCTTTGGCTTTTATGCAATTTGGTGTACCAACACTTCACAGAGTCATCATGAAATCTAAAGACATTGTACTTCGAAAGTGCATTCTAAAACTCCTTGAAACTGACAGGTGAGGTATTGTTAAGGTTTCATGTGAATGCCAGTTAAATAGCACTCACTGTCCAGGACCTCGTTTACCTTTTTC
This sequence comes from Saccopteryx bilineata, assembly GCF_036850765.1. Classification (NCBI taxonomy): domain Eukaryota; kingdom Metazoa; phylum Chordata; class Mammalia; order Chiroptera; family Emballonuridae; genus Saccopteryx; species Saccopteryx bilineata. Next base: position 315,473,683 of record NC_089490.1, read on the forward strand.
TTTTATTTCTTTATTTTTTCTTTTTGTTTGTTTGTTTTTGGTGATTTTGTCTTAATATTGAAAGTCAATTATTATTACATCAGTTTAAGAAAGACATGTCCTAAAATGTAGGTTTGGGCCTCATATTTAAAAAAAACTTTAAAAAAGAAAGTATCATTACTTACTTCCTAACCCTTATTATACACTAGATAAAACTGTACAATGTCTTTCCTTATAAATAATTCTTCTTATAGAGAAGCAAAGCACATTCCTGTTCAGGAGTACAGTAATATCTATACACACACACAAATGACACACTTCTCTTTGACTAATGGCCAGTAGGGCATATTTTCAAGGTATATGCTGAGCTGTAGGATACAGGTGGTATCTCTTCCATCTTCATGCACACATTACTTTGGAGTAAAAAATCACAATGTGTATCAAGGTGCTATAAGTAAAACCCTGCTTGTGCCATTTGTTTACTTACTGTTTCTTGAATATGATGTAGTAAACAGCAAAGCCAAATGCCATAGCCACTAGCAGTTATGTCTGACTGTGCAAGGTTTCCCTGATGCCAGCTGGTACCCAACCTGGTGCTATGCCAAATGTGTCATCTTGTGTATATGCATCAGGACCAAGGTCAGCAGCTTACAGCAGATGACTTCTTAAATAAACTAATGTTTATTGACTAATTTTGGAAAGCACAGCCAAGCTATTTTTCATTGAGTGCTCTGTCCTTAAGCGGTGTGGCATAAAATAGTCTGAACAGAACCAGATCTCTTTTCTAACCTGCCTCATTACATTGGAGGTTGGCAACAGGTCAGATAGGGCACCTGGAAAGTTCCCAAGCGTCCAACTTGTATAAGCCAACATGGCTTATAAATTTATTTATACAATCACTTAGCAATTTACCACATTTTTCTGATGTAAATTTACTGATCTGAGGTTATCAAATCAATGGTGCTGTATAAGGTGGCATACCCACCTTATGGTGGTACAATAACTACCATACTAAGAAACATTCTTAACATATTTCCAAAAAATTTGGGTGATACTGAGCACATTGAGAAAATCTATACAGTAGCCTCAAATGATTCAGTTGCTTGTCCAGCTGGTCAGAACCACAGGTAGTTGCCTGCAGTCAGCTACCATTGACAGCCAAGGCTGAAGACAACATTCCAGGCCCCCTTCCCAATCATATTATCACCCAACAGTTATTTACTTAAGAAAAATATCTCAGGTGATGCACATTTACTCCTAAACCCTCACATTTCTGGAAACCACATTTGGGTACTTATATATACTGTAGGATATTGAGGAAGTCATTATTCTTAAGCAAGAGCAAAACATCAAGAACTTGCTACTATAAGTAAAATAGAAGTTATTCAACAGTGCATTCATCCCAAGCTTCCATCTAATAATACTACTCACAAAGACTACAATAATCATGGTGATATTATTTCTTGATATTTACTCAACCTTAGAGCATATAATACACTCACATTCATTATGTGTGGAATAAAGCAAACGATAGCTTAGAAAGTAGAGTTTGATTTTTCTAAATCTGAGCTTTTGAAAGTTTCAATCTTTTTCACTACTCAAAAGATGTTCTGAGAGATAAAAAAGTATATAGAAATAAGTGTGTGGGCATTTGGTAGTTATGGGCTTTCTCCACACATTTCCCCATATATCTTTGTGTATAAGGGAATGTCAATGTAATCATATTTAAAATATTAATTCAATATTTTTGAGCACTCTTTTTGTGCTATGCACTATTCCAGTGGCTTTATTTATTACATTAATTTATTTAAATCTATTTGGTTTAAAGTATTTATGAATTTATTATATTATATGCAGAATAAGGGTCCTGCTTAAATAAACTGTTGGCTTCCTAGATTTAATATTCTGTTGTTCTAAATATATTGATATTTATCTTTCTACATACATGTTTATATGTATGCATGCATTCATGCTTATGTATCATGTTAAATTAGTTATTAATCTAGTTACATTTTTTAACTATTTATAATTTAAGAAAGTTTATGCTTAGAAAAACTACACACAAAAATTGCACTAATTTCTAAAGAAAAATATATATATTGAGGGGCTTCCTCAAAGGACTCCTATCTACATAGATGACAAAACTCATGTACTCCTTCAAATAACATTTAAAAATCTGAAGATATTGTCATAATATCACTAGTATCACTAGTGTTAGAGTAAAATGGAAATGCAGAGCAAAAATGGCCATTGATTCATGACACATTTGTATGTCATAACAGAAATCTATACCAATTAGTATCTTCTTTTTCAATATTGCTGCTATTGCCTCCATTTTTTAAACTGAATTAAGGGTTTGGCTCTAATTCTTTCTTTCAACCATTGTCTTGATAACTATTTTTGTCATTGACTTTTGCAATTGTTGACTCCTATATGCCTTTTGACCAACCATATGTCTTCATTCTCATATTAGTAAGATTACTTACAGGACCTTGTCATCCAATTATATAATGCTACTGCTAAGGTCTCAAATTTGTTGTCAATGTCTTAAACCACAATGCCCTCAATATCCACCTTTTCTATAACCTCTTATTCACTTAACCCTTAAAATACAAACTACTTCACTTATACAAGTGTGTCTTTATTGTACATTCCCTCCTGTGCTTCATTTTTAATTTCAAATCACATAAGAAATATGCCACTAGATAACCTGTGGCCCTTTCATACAGCTAGAGTTTAATTCAACCCTCCTCCAAAATAGGAGCTTTGTTTAAAAAGTCTCTATTTAAATCTTAAATATTTTTCTTCTACACCAGTCATCTTAATATATATTCTGAGAGTTCTTGCGCAGTGTTTATACTTTGAAACAATCACTGGTTCACCACTTCATTCATAATAAATCTTTCATCTTAACTATTGCTAAGTTGTAACACCATCATATGAGTTCAATATTATTTTGTGTGACTTATTTCATTAACATTCTAATTGGTCTCAGGTCTCTTCCTCTGCAATTTAGTTGGCACTCTTTTGCCAGTTCAATCTTCATAATATAGTTTTCCACTGCAGAAATTCTTCAGTGGCCTTCTGCCCTAACCAGACTGATTTATTCACTGTCTCTTCATCATATCATGCACATTGTCTGTATGTTAGGAGTTATATGATTTCACTCTCCTGAAATGCCCTTCCTTTCTTTCTCTTGATCTATTTGCATTCTACTTGTCTTTTATTCCTCAGCTGAAGTCCATCTCTTCCATAAAGATTTCCATAGTCATGTCAGATTTCACTAATGATTCTTTTCTTTAAATAATGTACTTAGGATGTTACCATGTAAGTGCTACATGTTTATATTCATTAGGGCAGAGAGATTGAAGAGCTCTCACTTCAGTTGTGCATCTATTACTGAATGTCAGAGCAGTGATTCAAACTAACTACATTCTATTTTCACTTCCCTATAGACCAATTTATTTAATATATTCAATGAATTAAGTTGGTACTGAAATATATAGTACCTTGTATTAGGGGCTGAACTGTATCTCCCTAAATTTCATATAATAAAATCTTAACCCTTAGTATCTCAGAATGTGACTGTATTTGGAGCTAGGGCTTTTAAAAAGGCAATTATTGTAAAATGAAGTCATGTGGTTGGGACTAAATTGAATCTGACTGGTATCTTTATAAGAAAGATTAGGACATGGACAACACATAGACTGCGGGGCAACTATATGAGAACACAGTGGGAAGGTGACCATCTGCAAGATAAGGAGAGAAGCCTGAGACTAAAATCCGCCCTGTCTACACCTTAATTTTAGACTCCCGGCTTCCATAAATCTGAAGATATAAATTTTAGTTGTCAGTGCCACCCAAACTGTGATATTTGTTATGGCAGCCTTAGCACATTAATATACCTTTCATAATTATATATATATATATATATATCACATATATATATACTTTTACATGTATTTCATAATTACATATATTTATTTATGAGGTTCTATAAAACTCAAACGTTAATGTAAATAAGTATCAATATAGCAGCATATTGTCAATCATATGTTGACATCTGATTTGGCGGGCATACATCATGCTTTTTAAAGGATATCTAAATTTTCTTACACAGCTAAACCTAGCATCCAAATGTTACTTGGAAAATCTGCATCTAAAGTGAAATAGAAATATATTCAGTACTTTAAATTCACATCATTAAATTTTGCTTAATATTATGTTTAATTTCTTTTCCTTTAAAAGCAATAATTAAGTTACTTCAGGCTTTTGTAATCTTTTAAAATTAAGTGTCCCTACACTGCCACAAATACTTAGCAAAATGTAATTCCCTTTCCTGGGTTTATTCAGAATCTAAATTAGACAGAGTAGAAACTGTTTGAGTGATGGTTCAATTTCTTTCTGAACTAAAGAGTCACTGTGTAGATTAGAAATGTGCTGAGATCTTTTTTCTAACCAACGCGACAACTCCTGCTCTAAGGATTTGTATAAATGATCGGGATGTCAAGGCTAATTTAAGCAGAAACAAAATATACCAGTTGTTGGGGTTGACATCTATGTTGACTATTTCTTATTATAAGCAACACCTGGAATAGTAATTTTAAATATAAATTTTTAAAATCCATGGAATTCAATTCATCTTTCTACAAAAGTTAGCTTTTAATTCTTAAAATTGTAAATTTTACTTGTTTTTATGATTATCAATATAACTTTAAAAGTATGATCCTAAACTGGGACTTTGTTTTAATCAGATCATAAAAATATTAAATGTAAGCTTATTGTTACTTTGCTCTGTTTATATACCTGTCTTCTCCTTTTTATTCTTTAAGGAAAAACTCCTAAGGATTTCAAAGTGTTATAGCATAGATTCCCTGAGAAAAAACTGTGCAATGTGGAAATCTGTATGCAGAAAGTTTATTAGGTTAACACCTGTGGGCATTCAAGGAAGCAGCATGAGTAGAGGCAGGACCTGAACTGAGAGGCAGTCATAATCGCCTTAGCTGAATCCATGGAAGGCTCTGGAGTCAAGAAAGCCTTGCGGAGGCATCACACACGCTGGAAAAAGGACCGGGCCTTCTCTGTCTGCCTTGTTCAGATGTGAGACCTATGCCACCTGTGGAAGAGGGCAGAATTTGGGGTGCAGGGACTGTCTTTAGCAGAATTCAATTTAGGAAAAGGATTAGGCTGAGACCTGTCACCTGCCACCATTTCCAGAACCTATAGGAATGAATGATTTAACCTTGAAGGTGAGACATCATGCTGACAAACCACAGCATTCACTTTAGTGAGATATGAATTCAGTTTCATACATATTGGTCAGGTATTTTCAGGTAAATAATTTTAACTGTTATGAGAATTTCCTTTTTTGTAACTGAGACTATTAATACCTTTCAGGCTTTCTTACAGTAATTTTGTTAGGAGGAAATATGGGTGAAAATTATTTGGGGCATAAAAAAATCAGTGCTAAACCATATGTTAGCAATTATCTCAGTTCACTTGTTATTGTACAGCTAAAGCACCAAAGCCTACAGCTGTCAGAGGGAAGGGGGACGAAGGGACAGGATCAGAGAAGGTGAAGGGATTAGTGAAATTATATATACATATCACATAGATACAGATAACAGGGGGAGTGAGTCTGGGGGAGGGGGTGAATGGGGGACACATTGTTGGGGGTGAGGGTGTTATATTGAGTGGGACTCTTGGATCCATGTTAACATAATATTTTTTTTAATTTTTATTTTATTTATTCATTTTAGAGAGGAGAGAGAAAGGGGGGGGAGAGAGAGAGAGAGAGGAGAGACAGAGGGGATGAGCTGGAAATATCAACTCCCATATGTGCCTTGACCAGGCAAGCCCATGGTTTCGAACCGGCAACCTCAGCATTCCAGGTCGACGCTTTATCCACTGTGCCACCACAGGTCAGGCGACATAATAATTTTTTTAAATTAATAAATAAAATGTCCATAAAAAAGAACCAAAGCCTAATATGAGATTATATTTTGCATACCAAGCACAGCTCTAACAATTTATATTTATTACCTCATGTAATTATTACTATGACCCTTTAAGAAAATAAACAAACATGGATCAGGTGATTTGATAAGAGTCACGCAGTTGTGGCAGGAGACAGCACTGATGATATCTTATCCCATTATAAGATACTTCTTCTGGTGAGAAAGCAGTGAATGAAAGATTAGAAGTTCTTCAGCTCTCCATCATGTAGTTTATTGAATGTATAGCTGGAGGCCATGGTAAGCTATAAAGCATTAAATGCAAACTCTCAATCTGGGATCAGAACAGACTTTGACATGTTTGACTGCTATTTTTTGTTGTTGTTTTTTTTTAATTGGTTTGTTTTTGTTTGCCTAGAGCTTTATAATGCAATGTGACTCAACAGCCAGTATGTTAAGTACCTTACCAAGAAGTTTGGCACTTATGATCTTAATACCACATATAAACTGACTTTATGCACTTAAGTTCCCACCTTGTCTTATTTACATACTCAAGTCTGTAACCCAAAGTTATCTTGATGATAATAATAATGATGATGATGATGTTGGAGGAAGAATAAATAGGAGGAAGAAATAAAGAAGATAAAGGACAATAGGAAAGACTATAAAAGAAGAGGCAGAAAAAGGGGATATATAGGTACAGAATAAATTATAGTTTATAATATTAAATTTTATGTTATATAATATAATATAATATATATAATATTTGGTGCCTATTACAGTAGTCTTTTCTTATTAAATAGTCTATTGGTTCTCTCTAAAAATTTAATCTGATACACAATTTTAGAGGAGTGCCACTATGTTTTTCCAAATGTAATCTGTTTAAATAAATTAATGTTTTCACATAGATATATAGATTGACTATTTGATGGGAGCAAAATATTTGCATATTAATACAGATATGAGGTAGAAAGTGTTGAAAGAGGGAATGGTAGGAAAAGCATTTCTTATGAAAATATAAATATTTTATTTTACCTTTAATCAACAAAGAAATGCCTAGGAAAATCAAAGACATATTGTTACACATATTGTTTCATGTTGAGGATATAGAAATGAAAGCCAAACATTTTTAGTCATGCAACAAGAAGAGGCAAAAACAGATGGTGCAATGGGCACATAAGAGTACAAGTCTCCGATGTTCAGGGAAGGTTTCCCTACAGGTGAAAAAATCTAAGCTAATTATAATAAATATCAGTAGCTGATCAGTTGAAGAAAGTGGAAAGGGTACATTAAGGATCAGAAATGGCATATAAAGTCATACAGAAACATGCAAACTAGAAACATCCCATACAGATATAAATCTGTGTGACATTGCACAAAAAGACAGGTAATGACCTGGAGCTTCCAGGAGCTGGAGTACCCAGTGAGCATCCATGGAAATGTGGTCCATGCGAGAACAGAGCTTAGAGATAGAAAGAGAACAATCTGGCAAACCCATTGTTGACCCTCTAACCAGTTGTGCCTGAATCTAGCTGGGTTTGAGACCCTTTATTTACAGGGTCTATTAATTCCTTTTTTTTGGCTTAAGCTGGTAACAGGCAAATTACACTTGAAATCAAGAATCTTTCTGAATAAAAATTATGTTCCCTCTAGCAATTGATTTAAAACACTTTCAGAAATCCTTGTCTTATGTGTACCTTCATGTCACCAGAACAGCACCTTGTATATAGCACCTTGCATCTCGCACCCCTTACACATATACCTCAAAGTGCACACACACCATGAAGACTTACATTAGAACAACTGGTCAGAGCACTTACGCTTAAAGCTGAACTGTAATGAACACAAAGAAAAGGGAAAGGAAAAAAGGTCTCAAAAAATGGCAGTGGAAAAATTCTGTAAACAACTAACCCATTCACATAGGTAATACAGCTGGTCCCTGATGAAGAGATTTTTTTTAATCTGCCAAAATGTGCCCATTTACATTCATATTATCTTCATTTCTAGAGCTAATTACATAATTTTTTGATGTTTTGTTCTATAATGCATCTCTTGTATAATTTCCCAAATGATCTATTTGGCAACCCATAAGTTTACTGCTCTTTGGGTCCAGAAAAAAAATGTGGTAAAGTTTCAATAATCTGTTTCTCTGTTCAATGAAATGTAATGATGTATTTACGTGGGTGGAGAACAAAGAATAATTAAGCTTTATGTTCTTAAACAAATCAATAAAAAATCTTCTATACAGTTTATTTAAATGTGCGCATACTAGGAAAATACAATGTATTATATTATTTTTAGAAGTAAAATTATTGAACCTAGAAATATTCAATTACTCTAATTTTATGTTTTTATACATTAAAAAAACACTTAACACTATACTTTTGCCAAAAAGGCAATCATATACAGAAAATTATATAGTTTTTAAAAAGGTTAGAATCCTGTTTTGTGTGCTGTATTAGAATAACAAATACCTGAACTGTTCATATGACATTTTCCCCTTGAGCTCAACATAAAAGACCCTAGATAGCCAAACAAACAATAGATGAGTGAATAAAAAAGCTATTCCATTTACGAAATGGAATATTCTGAAGCCATAAAAATGAAGAAAATTGTACACTTTGCAACAGGCATGGATAGACCTGTGAAACACTGTGCTAAGTAAAATATGCCAGTCACAGAAAAACAAGTACTATATGATTTTACTAATTTATTAAAGTGGCAGATACAAAATAAAGATCCAGAAATCAGTTGCACTTCCATACACCAATAATGAACTAGCAGAAATGGAAACTAAGAAAACAATTCCATTCACAATTACATCTGAATTATAAGACACTGAAGAAATTGAAGAGGATACAAATAAATGGAAGCATATGCCATTTTCATAGATAGAAAGAATTAACGTCATTAAAATGTTTATAGTAACCTAAGTAATCTATAGAGTCAACACATTTCTTCTCAAGATTCCATGGAGTATTTTACAGAACCAGAACAAATATTAGAAAAATTATATGGAGCCACAAAGACCCCAAATAACCACAGCTATCTTGAGAAAGAACAAATTTGGATGAATCATTCTACTTAATATCAAACTATAGTACAAGGCCATAGTAATTAAAACCATATGATACTGGCACAGAAAGAGTGATAAAGATCAATGTAATAGAGTTGAGAACCCAGAAATAAACCCATGCTTTTATGGTCATTAATATTTGACAAAGGAGGCAAAAACATACAAGGGGTTAAAGACAGTCTATTCAATAAATGGTGTTGGAAAAATTAGATACATGCAAAAAATAAAACTAAACCACCTTCTTATACCATGCATAAGAGAAAATTCATTATGGATTGAACATTTAAATGTTAGACTCAAAACCACAAAAATCCTAAAAGAAAAGGAAGACAATAAAATCTCAGACATTTCTTCTAGCAATATCTTTTCCAGGATGTCTCCTTGGTCAAAGGAAACAAAAGAAAAATATATAAGACTACATCAAACTGCAAAGTTTTTACACAGCAAAGAAAACCATCAACAAAATGAAAAGACAACCCACTGAATGGGAGAACATATTCGCCAATGAGACATCTGATAAAGGACTAATATCAAAATTTATAAAGAACTTATAAAACTCAACACCAAAATAAAAAAAAAAATTCATTTAAAATGGGCAAAGGAGCCCTGGCTGATTGGCTCAGTGGTAGAGCATCGGCCTGGCGTGCAGGAGTCCTGGGTTCGATTCCCAGCTAGGGCACACAGGAGAAGCACCCATCTGCCTCTCCACCCCCCCCCCTCTCCTTCCTCTTTGTCTCTCTCTTCCCCTCCCAAAGCCAAGGCTCCATTGGAGCAAGTTTGGCCTGGGAGCTGAGGATGGCTCCATGGCCTCTGCCTCAGGCCTAGAATGTCCCTGGTTGCAACAGAGCAATGCCCCAGATGGGCAGAGCATCGCCCCCTAGTGGGCATGCCGGGTGGATCCCAGTCGGGCGCATGCGGGAGTCTGTCTGACTGCCTCCCCATTTCCAACTTCAGAAAAATACATACATACATACATACATACATACATACATAAATCAAATGGGCAAAGGGCTTAAATAGACACTTTTCCAAAGAAGACATAGATGGCCAATAGATATGTGAAAAGATGCACTAATCATCAGAGAAATAATGAGTTAAAACCACAATGAGATAAGACTTCATTGTCAGCATGGCTATTATCAATAAACCAGCCTAAACAAGTGTTATCAACAATGTGGAGAGAAGGGAGCCCTTATACTCTGTTGGTGAGAATGAAGACTGGTGCAGCCACTGTGGAAAGAACTGTGGAGTTACCACACAAATTTTAAAATGAAATGCCTTATGACCCAGTGATTCCAGTTCTGGGAATATATCTGAAGAAACCCCTTAATACTAATTTGAAAGAATATATGCACCCTTATGTTCATTGCAGCATTATTTACAATAACCAAGACTTGGAAGTAGCCCAAGTGCCTATCAGTTATAAGGGGATAAAAAAAGCCATAGTATTTTTACACAATGGAATACTACATGCCACAAAAAATTAGGAAATCTTACATTTTGCAACAGCATGGATGAACCTGGACATTATTATGCTAAGTGAAATAAACCAGTCACAGAAAAACAACTATCACATGATTTCACTTGTATGTGGAAACCAATGTACAAAATAACTAACAAACTAAATACAGGTAGACCTGTAGATAGAGAGGACAAACTGACAGCTGTCAGGAGGGAGTGTGGTTGTGTCCCTGGGTGAAAAAGGTGAAGGGATTAAACAAAGAAAAATAATACTCATTGACATGCAACAGTCTGGTGAAATACCAGAGAGAAAGGCAGGCAAGAGAAGGAAAGAAAGGGTAAGGGGATACATGGTGATAGAAGGAGACTTGACTTGGGGTGCTGAGCACACAGTACAATTTATAGATGATGTGCTGTAGAATCATACCTCTGAAACTTATATAATTTTATTATCCAGTATCACCCCAATAGAGTCAATAAAAACATTTTAAGAATCAAGTTACTCACTTAACTCAATCTTGAAAGACTCAAAATATTAATGTATTGTCCTGCATTCTTCTCTGCTGTCACAATAATTCTATGTAACAGGAAGGAACCACCACAGGATTCAGTAAAGTAATGATAACCATTTACTATTCCCTTTATAGATCTGAAGGTTCTATGCATCTGCTGTTTAGCTAACATTGTTTCACATCTCATTCATTGGCCCAGGTTGGGTGATATTAGCTAGGCAGAAGTGTATATTTGTTCCACTGCTGAAGAACAGGGGAGTAAATATTTGAAGACCAAAAAATCCAAGATATCACATCCACTTATTTCAAAACTAAATAAATAAAATCCATCTCTAGCCTGACCAGGCGGTGGTGCAGTGGATAGAACATCAAACTGGGATGCGAAGAACCCAGGTTTGAGACCTCGAGATCACCAGCTTGAGCGCGGGCTCATCTGATTTGAGCAAAGCTCACCAGCTTGGACCCAAGGTCGCTGGCTCCAGCAAGGGGTTACTCGGTCTGCTGTGGCCCCACAGTCAAAGCACATATGAGAAAGCAATCAATGAACAACTAAGGTATCGCAATGAAAAACTAATGATTGATGCTTCTCATCTCTCTCTGTTCCTACCTGTCTGTTCCTCATTCTGACTCTCTCTCTGTCTCTGTATAAATAAAATTGAAAAATCCATCTATAGTTACTAAACGCCTGTCTTTTTTGTTGACTCTATATTGTCAAGCTGGTGACCTCACTAATATTTCTGGTTCTTGTCATTCTGGGCACATGATAAAACTACAATTAATCCTCTGTCCCAGAAGTTGAGCATGGCCATGTGATGTGTTGTTTAACATAACATCAGTTCAAAAGGTAAGCACACCTTTCAAAGGTAAGACAGATGACTTTAAGAACTAGTGCACAATTCCCTACCCTACCAAGTAGAAGTGAAAACCAACACAGGTGATCGGGCTTCCCTCATGTGCAGTATCCAAATGAGGAAAACATGGAACAGTATTCCCCAAGGACATATGGCATGTATACAGTGTGATTTATAAACCCACCTCTGTTGCTTAACCTGTAGTGACACAGTGGATAAAGCATCAACCTGGAGCGCTGAGGTTGCTAGTTCGTATCCCTGGGCTTGCCAGGTAAAGGCACATACAGAAAGCAACAACTAGGAGTACATGTTTCCTGCGCCTGACCCCTCTTTCTCATTGTTCCTCTCTCTCCCATCTCTCTCCAAAAATCAATAAATAAAATCTAAAGAATTTTTTTTAAATACACCTTTCTTACTTTAAGACACTGAGTTATTGGATCATCACCACAGCATAACCTAGACTATCCAGATGGATACAGACTCTTCTTCAAAGTCAAATTCCTGTCAAAAGTTTTCAAAGTACTATGATAGGGAGTTTATTTTCATAAGGACACTAACAAGGATACTTGTAAGCCCTGAAGCTCATATAAAACTTTGATTATATGAATTCAATTTGAAATAAATAGGTTGGGAGCTCTTAAGAAAAAGAATTAATTATTGAACTCATATAATCATTCATATATAAAAATGTTACAAAATACCTCTCAAATTAGGTTAAATGTGAAGTGAAGTAGTCATTAGAAACATTAATATTCATGTGAACATTTTAGTAAAATGTTTATCAAGAACAATATTTGATAAGTTTGCTTTTAAGTCAACTGAGCTTAAGTAAAAGAGCTTATTGTTTTTATTCATTGTCAATGTCCCTAAACCTTATGGGAAGCATATATTTCCTTTTCAATTAGTAAGTTGATTTCACCTCAACAAGACATCTATCCCTAATATAATAATGAATAAATTCCATGTTAGATGTATATTGAAATCATTTAGAGCTGATAATCCTGAAGCATTATGCTCTATACTGACCATTCCAAATAGTACAAAGTCCAGTCCAATGAATAGTTGAACCTATATTCATGTCCAGATGCTAGAATATTGAGCTGCCATTTGTTTAAATAGAATACGTACCTGTATATTTAACTTTCTTATACTATTATGTAATTTCTTCTTACATAATATAGAAAGAGTGATAAAAAACAATACTTGTTGAACTAATTGCATAAGCAGGGGGGGAAAGATCTTAAAAACTAATTGCATAAGCAGGGGGAAAAAGATCTTAAAGACACAATCCAATATCTGCACAATGGATGCATTGTCATATAAATTGCAAACGCTTTAAAAATCAAAATGCTAAAATGTATCTACAAGATTCTAGGAGGTTAATTTGAGGAACTAGGCACAGTGCCTGATGTGCAATGATTTTCAGTAATGATCCTTGAGGAAAACCCCTGCAAACACATGCCTTGAAGCATAAATATGACCTTACAATACACTGTCTCTTCCTTTTTAATTATTAGTGGTATTGAGATGTGTAGATCTTTTAGCTGCATTAGAGAACTACTTTGGCTTGGAAGTGCAAAATCAAAGGACTACCACTCAGAACTCATAATTGCTAAATATGATTTTATTTCTTAAAGAAAGAGAACATGAATAAAGTCATTGCTTCTAGTTGAATTACTTGAGATGATGTTTAGAATGATTTAACACTGTTCTGGGCACACCATAGAGGTTTCTGTTAGATTTGTGAAGAACTTTGTTAAAGTACTGTTTATACATGTTTCCTTTGGAGCAAAAGCAGCACTCCTGACTGAATTTGCCCTCCCCTGTCCCCAGGAGCTGACAGAGTAGTAAAGCAAAAAATGATTTTGGTTAAGTGAATGAGAGAATAATTGGATGAATAAGTAAACTCATGAATTCTTGGGTGAGATATAAATGCATTACATTAAGCCACTACCATTTTAAAGTTCACCTGTAACTCCACTAATATTGCTCCAAAATATTCATGGAAATTGGCCTTCCTTCCTTTAGTCATGATATCAAAGAAGAAAAGGTGACAACAGAGGAGAAAAGCAGGGGTAAACCCTTACAGAATAAATTCAGATTCCTTCCCGCAGCATAGTCTTACAGAATACAGATGCGTCAGCATAAATATTAAGCTCAGAAGACTGAGATAATTTAGCACTCACAAAACGGAGACAGGAAAGTGGTGAGGATGCACCTGACACTGAATAGTGGGAAGAATATTCATTGCAGCTGTCATTGAACTGATTATCTGAAGGAAAGCAGTGCTATTTTGCGTAAACAATATATGACACTTAGGGAACAGCAATTAGAATCATGAGTCCTTGCCCAAGTGAATGGAGCCTGATGGTGTTTACTCAATTTTAAATTGCTGGGGTGGTGATTGAGAAATAATCCCTGCAAAGCACTCTGTACATTTTAGTTACAGGACATTAATGACAGACTAACCCAAGAAGCTGGGTAAAGAAAGAGAGAATTAAGGAGGAAAAATCTCACAGTTTGTATTAATGCAGGGAGGGGTCTCCCTGACGTATCCCCCTCCCCCATCATCTGTTTCCATAATAATTCCAGGTTTTCAAAGCTTTGCAGATGGCATTCATTTAATGTCAAAACACTTAATGAAAAATTTACTATGTAAATAGTGAACTACTTACCAGAGTATTTTAGACTTGCTCAGTGTTTACTTGTGTATTTTAACATCATGTGAGCCCTAATGCATAGTAATAATGTACTGGGCATTTCTTGACACAGAATGGCAGATAAAAGTTATGTTTTAGCACCTTAGTGCTGCTGCCAGATTAGTTCAGAAAGCTCTTTAACATGAGGACACACTACCGACACATTACAAGCTAGACTGGTGGGACACAGCAGCCGTCCTTTTCCTTTCAATTTTCTCCTTATGTTTAAATTGGAAGCACAACAATATGATGGTGACTTAATTTCTTTCTTTCCCTTAAGCCAACTTCAGATACATTTATTGTAGTTTAGTATAGAAAAATTGTATTATTTATAACTAACACGAACTCCTTATATTTTTAATATAATTACCATGCAACCCAATCTTAGTAATGCATTTTACTATCTACGTTTGCCTAACTAATTCTGTGACACTTTTATTGGGTTACAATAGTAAATTTTTAAGGACATTCTTTGTTTCTTTTTTACTCTTTTTTTTTGGTCACCTAAATTAAACTTAGAAATCTTAGTGGAAATTCTTTTAGAAAGCTGGGCAACTGAACATATTAAAATAAGGCTTTAGTAGGTATAATTACTTTTAAATTCAAAATGTGAACAGCATTTAGTCAAATATGTAAAATTGCCCATAAGCAGAGACAGAGGGAGAAATATGGCACCTCAAGATTCCAAAAATGGTCAGTCCAATAGAAATACAAATCACTGTCTTGAATAATCAGGTGTCAAGCTGTGTAATTAAGAATCTGGTTTTAACTCAAAATGTTATACCTCAGACTCTAGGCATCAATAATGTATATTGAGTGCACTCTTAGAATCACACTGAATTGAAAATGTGGAGAAAGATGTTTAAAAAGAAAATCCCAACTGACAAGATAAAGGATGCCTGATGAAGCTGACTTTGTCTGCATATTTTCTGATGCAGCATCTCAGGACGTTATAAAAGGTGCTCTGAACTGGAGGCAGTGGGAGGAAGAGAAAATGATCTTATAAACCAGGATGCATTTCTTCTTTTCTAATTCAAAGGGACTTATATAATACAATAACTCAAGATATAATACTTTTAAATCATTTTAGTCTAAAAATTATTTACTGAGACAGATTCTAAGGCAGATATTGTTGTACCTGCCCACTGAAAAGTCTGGTAGCCCTGCCTGGTTTGCTTAGTGGTAGAACATTAGCTGGCATATGGATGTCCTGGTTGGATTCCACATCAAGGCACACAGACCATCTGATTCTCCACCCCCCCCCCCTGTTCTCCCTTTCTCTCTTCCCCTTCCCTAGCCATAGCTTATTGGTTCAAATGCATCAGCACTGAGCATGGTTCTATGGATAGTCTGCTTTAGGTGCTAAAAATAGCTCAGCTGTGAGCATGGCCCCAGATGGACAGAGCATCAGCCCCAAATAGGGGTTGCCAGGTGGATCCCAGTCAGAGTGCATGCAGATGTTTCTCTCTCTATCTCTCCTCCTCTCACTTGGAAAAGAAGAAAAAGAAAAAAAAGAGAAAGATAAAAAAAGGTCTGAGATGAAGACACTTAAGGTAATAGAACATTCTTTGAGTTAATGAGTTAGTTAGGATGTGTATTGTTGACACAGATAAATATATAAAAATAAATGAATATAATGTTTGACAAATATCTTTATATTCCAGAGGAGTCAGAGGAAAATAGGGCCACAATATTTTCAGGGGAACAAGGAAAGTTTCAATAAAGGAGATGACTGTGAAGTGGCCCTAAAATGCTGGACAATTTATAATTTTATTCCTTCTTAGAGTGTCGTATTTTTAACTGAGTTGCACAGATTCTTGAAGCTGTTGCTAACTCAGTTCAGAAGTAATAATCTAGAAGGTAAAAAGGTCTCTACTTAACCTATCTCTAGTCAGGTTTCTCTAAACCATCAAGGCCTTGACCTTGAGCTTTGTCCTAAGCCACTTTAGTCCAGTTTTATCAGGAATTCTACTGGCTCACATTACAAAAATCTGCCAACCTTGATATCTGATCAAATTTCTTATCTATCACCCTGCATGTCTTCTCACCCTGGTCTGCCTTCAGTAATAAATCGGTCTAGTCTAGCGAGAACCCCATTGTCTTGAAGTTTCTTTTTAGTAATTTTTTGTCCACTGATCCCTACTGTACTCCTTAACGATAAATTTCCATCTGTCCTTGTTGTTCTCTGAGTTGAGCTTGATCTTTATCTCTTATCACAAAACCTCATTGTAGTAGTCCTGCAGAATCAAATCTGTCTTCTCATCTTTTCTTTTAATTTAATTTAATTTTTTTTATTTTTTATTTTTAAATTTATTTATTAAATTTAATGCAGTGACATTGATAAATCAGGGTACATATGTTGAGAGAAAACATCTCTAGATTCTTTTGACATTTGATTGTGCTGTATACCCCTCCCCCAAAGTTAAATTGTCTTCTGTCACCTTCTATCTGGTTTTCTTTGTGCCCCTCCCCTCCCCCAACCCCTCTCTCCTTCTTCACCCCATCCCCCCCTCCCCCTACACCCCACCTCTGTTGCCATCACATTCTTGTTCATGTCTCTGAGTCTCATTTTTATGTCCCTTCTATGTATGGATTCATGTGGTTCTTAGTTTTTTTTTCTGATTTACTTATTTCACTCTGTATAATGTTATAAAGGTCCATCCATGTTATTCTAAAGGATCCGATGTCATCATTTCTTATGGCTGAGTAGTACTCCATAGTATATATGTACCAAAGCTTTTTAATCCACTCGTCCTCTGACGGACACTTGGGCTGTTTCCAGATCTTCGCTATTGTGAACAATGCTGCCACAAACATGGGGGTGCATTTCTCCTTTTTGAGCCTTTCTATGGTGTCCTTGGGGTATATTCCTAAAAGTGGGATAGCTGGGTCAAAAGGCAGTTCGATTTTCAGTTTTTTGAGGAACCTCCATACTGTTTTCCACAGAGGCTGCACCAGTCTGCATTCCCACCAGCAGTGCAGGAGGGTTCCCTTTTCTCCATATCCTCGCCAGCACTTATTCTGTGTTGTTTTGTTGATGAGCGCCATTCTCACTGGTGTGAGGTGATATCTCATTGTGGTTTTAATTTGCATTTCTCTAATGATTAGTGATGTTGAGCATTTTTTCATATGCCTGTTGGCCATCTGTATGTCCTCTTTGGAGAAGTGTCTATTCATCTCTTTTGCCCATTTTTGGATTGGATTGTTTGTTTTGCTGGTGTTGAGATTTACGAGTTCTTTATAAATTTTGGTTATTAACCCCTTATCAGACGTATTGTCAAATATGTTCTCCCATTGTGTAGTTTGTATTTTTATTCTGTTCTTGTTGTCTTTAGCTGTGCAAATCTTTTTAGTTTGATATAGTCCCATTTGTTTATCCTGTCTTTTATTTCACTTCCCCATGGAGATAAATCATCAAATATATTGCTCCGAGAGATGTCGGAGAGCTTACTGCCTATGTTTTCTTCTAAGATGCTTATGGTTTCACGGCCTACATTTAAGTCTTTTATCCATTTTGAGTTTATTTTTGTGAGTGGTGTGAGCTGGTGATCTAGTTTCATTTTTTTGCAGGTAGCTGTCCAATTTTCCCAACATCATTTGTTAAAGAGGCTGTCTTTACTCCATTGTATTTTCTTGCCTCCTTTGTCAAACATCAGTTGTCCATAGAACTGTGGGTTTATTTCTGGGTTCTCTGTTCTGTTCCATTGATCTATATGCCTGTTCTTATGCCAGTACCAGGCTGTTTTGAGTACAGTGGCCTTGTAGTATAACTTGATATCAGGAAGTGTGATACCTCCCACTTTATTCTTCTTTTTTAAGATTG
The DNA here is from genome assembly GCF_036850765.1 of Saccopteryx bilineata. Taxonomy (NCBI): domain Eukaryota; kingdom Metazoa; phylum Chordata; class Mammalia; order Chiroptera; family Emballonuridae; genus Saccopteryx; species Saccopteryx bilineata. The sequence goes on from NC_089490.1 coordinate 315,492,038, forward strand.
CTGAGGCTATTCGTGTTCTCTTTTGGTTCCATATAAATTTTTGGAATATGTGTTCTATATCTTTGAAGTATGTCATTGGTATTTTAATTGGTATTGCATTGAATTTATAGATTGCTTTGGGTAATATAGACATTTTAATGATGTTTATTTTTCCTAACCATGAGCACGGTATATGCTTCCACTTGTTTGTATCTTCCTTGATTTCTTTTATCAATGCTTTGTAATTTTCCGAGTACAAGTCTTTAGTCTCCTTGGTTAAGTTTATTCCTAGGTACTTTATTTTTTTGGTTGTAATTGTGAAGGGGATTGTTTCCTTAATTTCTCTTTCTGACTGTTCATTGTTGGTGTATAAAAATGCCTCTGATTTCTGAGTATTGATTTTATATCCTGCCACTTTGCTGAATTCATTTATCAGGTCCAGTAGCTTTTTGACTGAGACTTTAGGGTTTTCTATATACAATATCATATCATCTGCAAATAATGATAGTTTTACTTCTTCTTTTCCCACTTGAATTCCTTTTATTTCTTCTTCTTCTCTGATAGCTGTGGCTAGGACTTCCAGGACCATGTTAAATAAGAGTGGTGAAAGGGAGCACCCCTGCCTTGTTCCTGATCTTAAGGGTATTGCTTTTAATTTTTTCCCATTGAGTATGATGTTGGCTGTGGGTTTCTCATAGATGGCTTTTATCATGTTGAGGTATGTTCCCTGTATTCCCACTTTGCTGAGAGTTTTGATCTTGAATGGGTGCTGAATTTTATCAAATGCTTTTTCTGCATCTATTGAAATTATCATATGGTTTTTCTCCTTCTTTTTGTTTATGTGATGAATCACATTGATTGATTTATGAATATTGTACCAGCCTTGCCTCCCCAGAATAAATCCCACTTGATCATGGTGTATGATTTTTTCCATATATTGTTGGATCCGGTTTGCTAATATTTTGTTGAAGATTTTAGCATCTATATTCATCAGAGATATTGGCCTATAATCTTCTTTCTTTGTGTTGTCTTTGCCTGGTTTTGGAATCAGAATTATGCTCGCCTCATAAAAGGAGCTTGGAAGTCTTCCTTCCTCTTGAATTTTTTGAAATAGTTTGAGAAGGATAGGAGTTAGTTCTTCTTTGAATATTTGGTAGAATTCTGTTGTGAAGCCATCGGGCCCTGGACTTTTCTTTGTTGGGAGTTTTTTGATAACTGTTTTGATCTCCTTTGTTGTAATGGGTCTGTTTAGGTTTTCTGATTCTTCCAGATTGATTCTTGGAAGATTGTATGTTTCAAGGAATTTGTCCATTTCATGTAGGTTGTCTAGTTTTTTGGCATACAGTTCTTCATAGTATTTTCTTACAATATTTTGTATTTCTGTTATGTCAGTTTTTATTTCTCCTCTCTCATTTCTAATTTTATTTAGTTGAGTCCTCTCTCTCTTTTTCTTGGTGAGTCTAGTTAAAGGTTCATCAATCTTGTTTACCTTTTCAAAGAACCAGCTCCTAGTTTCATTGATCTTCTGTATTGTTTCTTTAGCCTCTATGTCATTTATTTCTGCTTTGATATTTATTATTTACTTCCTTCTACTACATTTGGGCTTTACTTGCTGTTCTTTTTCTAATTCTTTTAGATGCAGGGTTAAGTTGTTTATTTGAGCTTTTTCTAGCTTCTGAAAGTGTGCCTGTAGTGCTATGAACTTCCCTCTCAGCACTGCTTTCGCTGTGTCCCATAAATTTTGAGTTGTTGTATGCTCATTGTCATTCGTTTCTAGGAATTTTTTTATTTCTTCTTTGATCTCATTCTTAATCCATTCATTATTTAACAACCTATTATTTAGTTTCCATGTGTTTGAGAATTTTTGAGCTTTTCTGTTGTGATTCATTTCTAGTTTCATGCCGTTGTGATCGGAGAAAGTGCTTGATACGATTTCAGTCTTCTTAAATTTGTTGAGAGCACTTTTGTGTCCTAACATGTGGTCTATCCTAGAGAATGTACCATGAGCACTTGAAAAGAATGTATATTCTGCTGCTTTAGGGTGAAAGGTTCTGAAGATATCTATTAAATCGAGGTGATCTAGTGTTTCCAATAAGTCTGCTGTTTCTTTGTTAATTTTCTTTCTTGAGGATCTATCTAGTGATGTTAGTGGGGTATTGAAATCCCCTACTATTATAGTATTGCTGTTGATCTCGCCCTTTAAATCCATCAAAGTCTGCTTTATATATTTAGGTGCTCCTATATTAGGTGCATAGATATTTATAATAGTTATATCTTCCTGTTGGATTACTCCCTTTATCATTATGTAGTGGCCTTCTTTATCTCTTACTATATCCTTTGTTTTAAAGTCCAATTTGTCTGATATAAGTATTGCTACCCCAGCTTTTTTTTCATTTCCATTTGCATGAAACGTTTTTTTCCATCCTTTTACCTTCAATCTATGTGTGTCTTTTGTTCTAAGGTGTGTCTCTTGTAGACAACATATGTATGGGTCCTGTTTTCTTATCCACGCAGCTACCCTATGTCTTTTGATTGGATCATTTAATCCATTTACATTTAAGGTTATTATTGATATGTAGTTGTTTATTGCCATTTTCTTCTTTAAAGGTGTATTCCTTTAATTTTTGCTGTATTCTTTTCCCACTTTGATCTGTTTACACCAGGCCCCTTAATATTTCCTGCAGCATTGATTTGGTTGTAATGAATTCCTTGAGTTGTTTTTTATCTGGGAAGCTTTTTATTTCTCATTTGATTTTAAACGATAGCCTTGCTGGATAAAGTAGTCTTGGTTGTAGGTTCTTGTTCTGCATTACTTTGAATATTTCTTGCCATTCCCTTCTGGCCTCAAGTGTTTCTGTTGAGAAGTCAGATGTCATCCTTATGGGGGCTCCTTTGTAGGTGATAACTTTTTTTTCTCTTGCAGCTTTTAATATTTTCTCTTTATCACTTAGCTTTGGTATTTTAATTATGATGTGTCTTGGTGTAGGTTTCTTTAAGTTTCTCTTTAATGGAGTCCTCTGTGCTTCTTGGACTTGTGAGAGTTTCTCTTGCATTAATTTAGGGAAGTTTTCAGCTATGATATGATTGAACAAAGTCTCTATCCCTTGTTCTTTTTCTTCTTCTTCAGGAACCCCTATCATGCGGATGTTATTTCTCTTCATGTTGTCACAGAGCTCTCTAAGAGTTCCCTCTGACTTTTTGAGTCTTTTTTCTCTTTTCTTCTCTGCTTTCATGCCTTCATTCCAATTGTCCTCTAACTCGCTGATTCGATTCTCTGCTCTATATATCCTGTTTTTAATTCCTTCCATTGTGGTCTTTATTTCTGATATTGTATTTTTCATCTCCAACTGATTCTTTTTTATACTTGCTATTTCTTTATTTAGGTTTTCAAACTGCCCCTCCATTGTTGTTCTAAGATCCCTAAGCATCCTTATAATCATTATTTTGAACTCCGCATCTGGAAGTTTGATTATTTCCATATCACTCAGTTCATCTCTCGAAGGTGTCTCTTGTGGTTTCATTTGGATTGCACTCCTTTGTCTTCTCATCCTCTTTTTTTTGTTTTATTTGTAGAGTTGGTTGAGTCTAGGCTTGGTGTTGTCTGCCTCCAGTTTTCAGTTGTGTTATTTCTAGGTCTTCTTGGGTTGGTATCAGCTGTTATCTGTAATCCACTTTCGGATTTGGGTAGCTTTAAAGTCTTGATTTGTTTGTTTTCTTAACAGGTGATAGTCTTGTTAACTGACTAGCAGGGGGCTTCCTTGAAACTGTATCCAGGAATGCGGTGGGTGTAACCTGAGACTCTGAAAGCCTCTTTAGCCAGCTTCTCACTGGGGGCAGGGTGTTTTCTCAGCCTCAGTAGGGGGAGGTGTATCTCAGATCTCCATGGAGACCTGAGTTACTGCCCCTCCTCCCCACTTCTTGTTTTCAGCTGTATCTTGTTGTGCTGATTGGAGCTGGAGAGATGTCCGGAGATCTCTGATCCGGAAGCACTTCAGCTCTGTTTTGTGAAAGGTTTAGTCCCTCCCCTAGCTATGGCCGCCTCCAGCACGGATGAGTCAGCCCTTTTAGCTCGTCTCCTGCATTCCTTATCCCCTCACAGTCTGTCCCTCTCCCTGTCCTCTCCACCTGGGAGATAAGCTGGTCCTTTCAACGCACCTTGCTCTCTGGTAGCCAGGCAAGTGGCTGTGAGCAGTAGTTTCTGCTCCCCTCCCTCCAAGATCTTCTCTGGGCTCTGTCTTCTCATCTTTAACAAGGGTCATGAATAAATTTTAACATGAATATTTTCTCTATTATAACAAGGGAAATAGCATGAATTCCTGATACTTAGAGTCTTAAAAACTGCATTGGCCACAAACTTTGTAAGATTTGTTTTATTTATTTTTTATTTTATGTTATTCTATCTTTATACTTCTTTAGATACCTGCGATAGCCTTTCTGTATTAAAATTAACTCCAATTTGTACTTGAAATAAGAACCAATTTATATATGAAAGAGTAACTAGGTCTTAATTAATTCATGGCAATATATTTTTTAAATAGGTTGTTTTAAAAGAGCACAAGGTTCATCTTTATGGCTGGAAGTTAGAGGCATTTTGACACAGACCTTCATTACAACATTAAGGAGTTTGTGCTTCCTTCAGTAAGATATGACAAAACCATTGAAAACTTTAAAGTGAGAAGATCGTGTGTCTGGAACTAAACTTTAGGAAAGGTAAGTTGTAGTGTGGTTTAGTTTAACCAGAAAACTAAAGTTAGAAGACTGGTATAAATAACAGATAAATTTGTAATATATTTGAAGTGTTAATTGTGATGACTGCATACTCATAAGTTGTAAAAGCATATACCATTGAGTTAATTAACACAACCATCATGTCCCATATTTACTTTTATTGTATGAGAACATCTATGTTCTAATCTCGTAGCAAAGTTTAATCATACAAAACAGTGTTATCAACTGAGGTTGCCATATTATACATTAGATCTTTAGACATCTTTTAATTCTCTGTGTTAGAAATATCCACAAAAGGTATTATTACATTTTTTGGAAGAGCAAGTAAGATGATTTCGTAAGTCCATGTCTGAGCTGCTGTGATGGGTCTTAAATTGTGAAAAGGTGCTTTTCATCCTTTTAGTTCACCACATTTTACTACATACCCTCTTGTCACAGCCCCCAAGAGATCCGATATGTTTAATTCTTAATAGTATTAAAACATGTCTGGCAAATGAAAGACAAACAATGGCATTAAAATATAAAAATAAAAATGAAAGACTGGCTATGAGGTTTTGTCAATGGTTCATGTGGTGAGAATTGACAGCAAAGTTGCCTGCATCTCTGAAGATTTTGCAGTACAAAGCACTAATGAACACTTTTCCTCATATCTTTGTGAATGGCACACTTAAAATTGTAAAAGCATAATGTGATAACTATATGTGACATCTCATAGAGTATAAAATGGAGTTGTAGCCATGATATTTAAGGGACAAAAAAATGAAAATTTTACTGTTAGATTGAAAAGTAATGAAAATATTTAGAAATAGTTATTGGCAAAGTTAAATCTAAATTGGAAATCCAAGTAACTTGGAGAATAGAAGTAAGAAAGAGCTTAAACAGGAGTGAGAGTAAAAAATGTAGTTAAGAGTGATGCCAGAATTTATACAGGGTGAATCTGAGTTGCCTATGTGGCATACCAGTAAAGATTCTCAATAGAAATTGCAGATTTGAAAGTCACCTAAGTTAAAATCATACTTGCAGCCACAAAAAAAAAATAGGGTAAGATTACAGAAAAAAGTAGTAAAACAGCAAATGTAGATAAACTAAAGAATTCTTATGTTCTATCCTTAAATAAACTATAAAGGAAAAAAATAAAACAAAGGAATAGGTTAGAAGAATCTAGATAACAAAATCAGAGTTTTAAAAGACAAATGGTGACAAAAATGTCAAATTATATAGGAAAATTATGAAGGGAGATTCTTCAATAAAAGCATTTGAATTATATGACTAAGAAATCATTGATTATCTTCAGTAGAGTTATTGCCAAAATATCTATGGTCAAGAGAAGGAAAAATAATATAGAAACTTGTAAAATCATTGAGAAAAAGATACTGTCTTTGAATTAAAATATTTGTAGATATGGGAGAAAATGATTAAGGAGAAAGAGATAAAATAGATAAATGAAAGAATCAATAAAGTAGGAGAAATTGATGGAGCAAGGTGTCTCAAAGGAGATGGGAAGGGAGTTGGTCAAGGATAAGACAAAGGAATTAAATTTATTTGAAAAGAGAGACAAGTCTTATCATAACAGAGTAAGAATGGAGAGAATCCATATAAATCCAGAGATACTGCAATTTGAGGAAGAGCACATAGAATTCAGATCTCTTGTTTTTCTCAATAAAATATGAGAAAATATCTGCTGAAATTGAAGGATTACAGTAATGAGGGAACACAAAATTAGAACACCTACAGGAGAAATTCATTATTATTTTTATTATCACAAAGAAAGCTGAGGGTATGTCTATGTTTCTATAGAAAGTTTTCATATTTGTATCTAGAACCTTAGTACTCAGAGATTTGGACAAAGATTAATTTTGAATTTTAGTTCTTTCTCTCCTTGCTTCTGCTTCTAAAATATATACATCTCTGTTCAGTAAAGTATACCCCACCTGTGTCTTTTATTTCATTTGTCCCTCAAACTCTGTGATCCAGAGTCAAGAGTGGAATTTTGTCCTATGCATCTTTTTATTTTTTTAAGTGAGAGGAGGGCCGATTGTGAGACAGACTTTCGCATGAGCCACAATTGCAATCCACCTGGCAACCCTCGTCTGGAGCCAATGCTTGAATCAACTGAGCTATTTTTTAGTACCTAACGCTGGTGCTCAAACCAACTGAGTTATCCTCAGCATCTAGAGCCCATGCCTCAAGCCACTGGCTGTGGGAAGAAAAGAGAAGGAGAAGGAGGAGGAGAGAGAGGGGAAGAGAAGCAGATGGTTGCTTCCCTTGTGTGCCCTGACCAGGAAGCAAACCCAGAACATCTATACACCAGGCTGACACTCTATCTATTGACCCAACCGGCCAGGGCCATGAATTTTTTCTTTATATGATAGGAAGGACCTCTGAATATTTAAAAATAATATTTTCTTTATTCTGATGTTTTCTCAAATAATAATGTTGGCAATAATAATAATTATAATTATAATTGCTAAAATGTGCTAAACAATTACTATGTTCCAACAATAAGCCAAAGCACTTTATGTCTAACAATTACATAAACCTCCTAAAATCTTCTGAGCCAGATGATATTTGATTGCTTTCATACTACATGTGGAAACACTGAAGTGAAGAATGATTTGCCCAAGATCCCACAGAATTGAGTGGCTGAACCAGGATGCAAAACTACAAAATATGAATCTGGGTTTACATTCTAGTGGACAAGAGAACTTGGGTAGGGAGTGGGTGGCAGGACAGGTTCAGAATCATTTGAGACATTCCAGTAGGATCTCTAATGCACCAAGAGCTGGAGGAGTTCTGTGATGGAATAATCACCTGAATTATATCTGCATAAAATAATCATCAGTGACTCTAAAAGAACAGATAATTTAGAACTCCAAATGTACCATGATCACAAAGAAGTCTCTAAACTGGTCTATTTAATACAGGTCTGCATATTAATCTGAGGAGAGGCCTTCACATCTAAAGAAATACAATGAGGAAATTGAATGAAGGAATCTGTCTATCAATTGTCAGACTAAAATTAAATGCACTTGACATTTTCTAACCTGGTGTAAATTTATGTATGACTTTTTCAGGACTGCTCCAAAATGGGCATAGAAAGATGAAGCTGTATATGTCCAATGAACTGAAAAGAGAATCTTAAAGAAAAATTATGCAATAATTTTCCATTATGGTCTGGCACTTCAGAATGATGAACGCTTTTACTAAACTAGAAGCATGTGAATTACCACCATAATGTCTGTAAAAATTTTATATTAGATTCTGATAAAACTCTTGGGTTTGGGCTAGCATAAAGCACATCTTTAGGCTGAATTAGGAAGCAGCAAGTTGTGTGTGTGTGTGTGTGTGTGTGTGTGTGTGTGTGTGTGTGTGTGATATAATCAATGCAGTAACTGTGTTGTCTTTCCCATGAATTTTGTGGGGAGAGAATTTAATAATATAGTTATCTGATCAAATTGCTCATTGAATCCTTATAAAAGCATAGGTCATGTCTATTTGGGATAATTGTATCTTTGTAATTATCTACAGTTTTTTAATTTTTTTATTTATTCATTTTTTAGAAAGGAGAGAGGGGGGAGGAGCAGGAAGCATCAACTCCCATAAGTGCCTTGACCAGGCAAGCTCAGGGTTTCAAACCGGCGACCTCAGCATTTCTAGGTCGACGCTTTATCCACTGCGCCACCACGGGTCAGGCCTATCTACAGTTTTTAAACCTTATATTTACTTGCTGATTTCAAGATATTAATATTATAAAGAATCTAGTAAAAAAATATCCATCCTTTATTATTTTTTACTGAAGAGAAAACTCTTCTAGAGTCCATTCTACATCTCTTAATGTTAAAGCTTATGATCAGAAAAGATACCTTCCTTTCTGTTACTACTATAACTTTGACTCTTTCATTATTGGATATGTAGATTCCAATCGTTTTATCATTGCAAGGAAAATGTATATATTTTAGTCCTGAAAACAAAAACAAAACAAAAAACAAATGTAGTGGATGGTGTTAGGGTTAAATCAGCCCCTGTAAAACTCAAATTCCCCTTACCCAACTTCTCAGCCGGGCTCAAAATAAAATACTCTCATCCTCTACTGTAAGGTTGTAGTTAATTTGCTTGCTATTATTTCTCTTAGTGGCTTCCTGGCTTTCACTTTGAAATGTAGCAAAAAGTTACCTTCACAGAAATATCTGGGAAAGCTTGCATTGGAGAGGGCCCTGACCATTAGGGGAGTTTAATTCACAATATTTGTTTGTAAAAACTTAGCCACAGACTCAGATCTCAGGTATTCCTGGGAGATTCCTGACCTCTTAGCTGTCTTCAGAATTTACCAAGGAAACCAAGCCAGCGCTACATCAAAAAGGAACTTGTGTTTCTGCAGCAGAATTACCCTTTTCCTGCCCAATGTCAAGTCAGTAACCAAGGCCACAAACCCTAATATGCTAATCTGAGTATGAGCAGGTGCAAGTAACCCTTTGCCATTCAAAAGCCGGAACTCCTAAATCTAATGTTTCCTCCACAGCTTGGGGCTGACACTCTTTTGCTGGTCTCAGCTGGCTTGAATCCAGGATCCTTTTGGAGCACAATAGCTTCATGGTTTTGGTTCATCCTGCCTTTCAGATGGAAAGTTATCCTTAAATAAATTTTTAGTGCTTTTTTGGTTTTGTTTTCAAATTTTAGTCCCTTATTTTGGGGGATTTGAATAAGAATCTATATTCATTTGGAAACACAATCCCATCTTATTCCTACAAACTCCAATCATAATCATTGGAAGTTTACCATTTATTTTCTAATGGAAAGTCAAAATAAATAAGTTTATAATTATTATTGAAAAATAAAAGAACCATAGGAAAAAATAAATAAAGGCCAATTTGAAAAATGATTAAGTGGAATTTTAGAAATAAAATATAGGTAATAAGTAAAATTGAAAATCCAGTAGATAGATTAAACTGTTGGTTAAACACAGCTAATTCTTTATTTGTGTCTTAGGTTTTAAAATCTTCTCTTAAGAGTTATTTTTCATTTCTTAGATTGCTATAAAAAGAGTCATTAAAAATATAGATGCAAAAAAAAAAACTAAATTTCAGTGAATGTTCCCCACATGCCAGAGGTTTTCATAGATGTTTCTTAACAGCCTAACTTCAACACAGTGGAGTATATTCTATTTATTGACATTTTATAAAAGAGAAACCAGAGTCTAAGAAATACTAACAAATTTGTAGTTCACTTAGACAAGTCCTGGACCATCTGTTCTAGTAATTCTTTGCTCTTTCTGTGGGTTCCCATGGCTTCAATTGCTAATTAAACTATCCCCAATTTATATTTCCAGCCCAGACCTATCTCTTAACTCAAGAAAAACATACTCTACCCTTAAGGATGACAGTCACTGGGTACCACACTAGGACTTCACTCTTTGCACTGATCTTTTATTTTTTTTCATTTCCACATCCTACTCCAGCTTTCTATTTCAATAACTATCAATAAAAACATTTAACTTCTCCTTTTGGCTCACATGTCCAATCACTGAGCTTTCTTACTTCTAAGTCCTAAATATAACTAACATCCAAACAGTTCTCTCTACCCTGAAAGTTCAAGCCACCCTGTTCTACATTTGATCTTGTTTTTTGAAATAGTTTTCTATAGACAGCACTTTTTTCAAAATGCACATCGAATTGGTTTACTTCTCTCTTCAAAGCCCTTCAGTCAAATCCCATAAAGTCACCTCTAAAGTATTTTCAAAGCTTTCCATGATTTAGGCCCTTCCTTGGGCAACAGCCTCACATCCTATCAAGCTACATTTCACACTTGGCACACTTGTCAGATTAAATAAACTTCCACTCTTTTTTAGGTGTCTGTACTCACTTATAGAAATATCTATAATCTCCTGTCTCCAAAATTTCATCCCTTAGTTTTGTCTTACCTGGAACATAGTTTGTGTACCTCCACCTTCCATGCCCAATGTCCTACCTGGTATCTCTTTGGCTAAATTCCACTTCTACTGCTGTCTTCAGGCTTGGTTCATTTCAGCTCTTACACCTTCAGAAGGCCATTCATGACTACCAAAGTAAGCTAGACACTCTGATATTGGTTTGTCTAAATCATTCATTCCTTCATTCATTCAATAAAGAGTTACTGCAAAGGCAGCATAACAAAATGGATAAGTTCAAACTCAATCTATACACAAGTCTTACCCCCTTAGTAGCTGTAGAAGCTTATAGACGTTATGTGGACAAGTCCTGCTGGGGGTGAGGATGACGGAGATGCAAAGACCCAACTCCAGGGACCAGGTTCAGTGACACAGATCCACTTTATTCAGGAAGTAAACTAGCTTATATACATGAGTTCAGCCTATAGGGTGTTACCGCATGTTCTTCATAGCCAATGGCTGAAAATATCAGGGAACTGCGTGGTTGGCGCTAAGTCACTTCCTTATACCAGGTGAGCTCACCTCCTGGGTATGCCCAGGAGGCTTCTGAGAGCTGGAGTATTCTCACAGCATTGCATCAGCCACAGCTGCTAGGAATGCACTCTGCACTCCACCCACAAAGTTAAGTATTATTTTCCTCAGTATTTCCATCTGTAGAATGGGAAGTATTATGGTACAAGCTTTAAAGAGATTTGGAGTGTTAAAAAAAACCTTGAATACAAAATAAATGTTCAACACACAGTATGTGACATGCTAGCTTTTTAGTATTATTACTATTTGTCAGACATAGTAGAAAACACAGATGTGGTAGAGGACAAAATAGGCTAGATTCCTGCTCTTCTGGAACTAACAACCTGGTGAAATTAAAGGTACAAAAACATAAATAGTTATATAATTTCTAATGTGTTAACAGATTGAAATAAAAACATAGGGGCCCTGGTCAGTTGGCTCAGTGGTAGAGTGTAGGCCTGTTGTGTGGAGGTTCCAGGTTAAATTCCCAGCCAGGGGACACAGGAGAAGTGCCCATCTTCTTCTCCACCCTTACCCCTCTCCTTTCTATCTCTCTCTTCCCCTCCTACAGCCAAGGTTCCATTGGAGCAAAGTTGGCCCGGGCGCTGAGGATGGCTCCATGGCCTCCACCTCAGGTGCTAGAATGGCTCCGATTGCAATAGAGCAATGCCCTAAATGGGCAGAGAATCGCCCCCTAGTGGGCGTGCTGGGTGGATCCCAGTTGGGCACATGCAGGAGTCTGTCTCTCTGCCTCCCTGCTTCTCACTTCAGAAAAATAAAAAATAAAAAAAGTAAGACACCTTAAGTTTACAATAGGCTATCAAAGTTAGATAAAAGATTTGCTGAGAAAGTAACATTTACCCTGAGACATGACAAATGAGTAGAATTCAGTCAAGCAAAAATGACAGGTAATGGTAACAGAAGACAGGAATAGCCCAGAAAGGGTTTATGTACTGTGTTTCTCACAGTGCTCATAATGATTTTAGTTTCATTCTTTGTGTGGTGCCTGTTTTCTGGCTTTCACCCCTAACCTCGCCATTACAAACAAAACAAACAAACAAACAATGAAATACACATATGGACATAAAAAAAACCCCTACAAAACTTAAAGCTATAATCTCAACGATTTTGGGACCTTTGCTGTCTTGATCTATTCCAAACAATATCCAGAAAATAGGAATTAATTCTTGTTAAATCTATTAAAATCTATTAGTTGATAAAATAGACATCAAAATCTTAAACAAAACAGCTAATTAAATAGGTATTTAGAAGGAAAAAATAGCTTTGAAAGAGGATATTCTTTAATATGTAAAAGTATATTGTATGCATTTTTATTTGAGCATATTGCTAATGCAAAGCATCACTGATGGACTCTAACTGCTCCATTTCTGATAGCAGCATAGATCTCTCCCAGTATTCATTTGACCTATCTGCTGCTAGCTAAAATATTATGTTTTTTAGGACCAAACTAACATACAACTTTATTTATTTATAAATAACTCTTCAGACTGGGCCATGTGCCAGCAACTTTCATTATCAGGCCAAGAAAAATGATCAGCAGTCTAAATTCTAAACTGAATCAGCTAAGGAAAGGTTCCAATTATCTCCTTTTTCCCCAAAGAAATAAGCAGGCTTTGAACCTGATTCAGCTGAGATACTGAGTCAAAGGGTGGGATGCAATTTACTTCAATGTGTATTGGTAGGTAATGGTGGGGTTCTATTTCTGTTCCTCAGAGGCAGTGTGGGCTTGAAAAAGAATGTGCATTTCCTGGTTCCAAAACATTTGGCTCTGTAGTCATATCCCTCACCAGTGTTGTTTCTCACAGTGAGAATGGTCATGTTCATGACTTTCTGGGAGTTAGAAAGCCATCTTCCATGTAATAAAACTGGTTGGAAAGTTGGGCCCAAAATTCTAACTATCAGCAACTACTGAAATCTATTCCAAAGCAAAGAGATTTATGGATAATCATTTTGGGGGTGAAGAGATGGTGATAGTTTGCTTTTATATTACAGAACATTAAGGAGGATGGAAAGCAGATATACAAAACCCACTGTTCTATTTTGTTAAAAAACAATCTGTGAATGTACTTGGAATGCTACTAAAAAGAAAATTTAGATTTTATGAAAGATTCTTAAGTTCTTTGTGGAAACTATGATTTTTTTGTTTCTGCCCTGAAGTGTAGTTCCTTGTTTAAGCAACAAAGCTTCCATCTGTTTCATCTTGATTTAAGACATGGTTTTTAAAATAAAACAACAAGGCAATGTTTATTGAAAGCACAAAATCTCTCTACTTATTACCCAAGTAAAATATCAATTAAACAACGAGCCTAGAAAGACAGAATTTTATATAATGCTAGTGTCAGTTTACTTGCAAAATTTTTATTTTAAATGTGCCTAACACTTTCAAAATAATTATATCGCTCAAAAATTATTCACAGAACTAAATCTAATCTCAGATGATAGTATCTAGAAAGACATTTGAAAGCAAATTAACTAGCATAGACATGTTTGCAGTCAGATATTCTCTCTGAGATGATAAGGTAAACAGGAGACTTTGCTATGGTAAATCACATTTTTTTCAGGAAAATGTATGGCATTTGATAGAATTCAATTTTGGAAGAATATAAAAGAAATAAATCTAAAGCAATGTCAAGATCTTTCAGTTAGTTAAAATTACACCTTTAAAATTACTCTTTTCCAGAAAAGCATCACTATCCTTTAAAACTTACATGGGATTCTCTTCTATAAGATGGTTGCTTTTTTATTATTTTTCTAAATTTTATGTGACTGCTGAGTTGCCTGTGAAGTAATAATTTTAAGAATTTGAATTAGTTTATAAATGGTTGAATAAAAAGCAATTCATGAGGTTAACTGAGTACAGGATAAATTATTTCAGGTGTGTGTGTGTGTGTGTGTGTGTGTGTGTGTGTGTGTGTGTGAGACACATATATCTGTGCTGTTATCAGAACTTAATCACTATTAAAATTTTAGAAATATATGTTAAAAATTCTACATAAAAATAAAAAATATATTATTTGTCTATTATGTTAAGCTTCCTTTGAAATAGGCACTCTTAATTCTTAATTTGTGCTCCTATCATATTCTTCCTATGATTTTTAGTGACAGACCCATTCAGGAATCTGATAGCCTTGGACTCTGTCCATTAATTCATGGAAGCAAACACAGACAATTTTATACATAACTATAGTTATTTCATGAACTTCTTAAATGGCATCTTCGGCATTCTTTTAATATTTTTGGTATTCTCTTAATAACTTTTCTTCCTTTTTAAAGGAGTTCCTTTTAAATTAATATCTCTAATCATAGAAATTTCCTCTGGAAAACTTTAGATATTATCTTATCTGATTTCCCTAAATCCCAGAGAGGTCAGGTGGTTTCCCCAAGGATACATGGCTAGTAAGTACCAGGGTTAGGACTGGAATGCAAGTCTTCTATCTATTTGTCCAAAGCTCTTTCAATTAAGGTAGGCATCCCAATTCCAAGAATAGATTGCTAGCACTGAGTAAATTACTAATAAAGAAAAAAAATCCTAAAGACTAAAGCCAACATGAAACTGCAAATATCTTCACTACTGTAAAAGGCATCCTTCTGAGTAACAGTTGTTTCCCCCTGTGATTACACAAATGTCAATATAGACAAAGGGCCTACTTCCTGCTTTACTGCACAAATCCTGTAGGGCTAATCAGAGCACAGAGCTCCCATTAGCTTCAAAGGGACTTTAGTTCTTGGTTCAGCTCAGCAGGGATGCTAAGCAGGACAAGATGCAGGCCAATGCCTTTGAGATAAAAGCAGGAAACAAATTACTATATGACACTAAGTTAAATAATAAGAAAATGCTCCCCATTCCTACACACTGCTAAATTTCTCTGACAGTATCTTTTAATCTCCAGACACTTGGGTGTCCTTCTTTCAGAATATGTTTCTATCACAACAATGAATTCTGTTCTATCATCTCAGGGAAAATTGGATACAATTTGTTAAGCAGTAATTGTGTTATCTACACTATTGATTCCGGCATTCGTCCTACAAGGAGCTTAGCTAGTGATGAAATTTGCTTGGGCTACGTTGCTTGACACTGTTCTTATAGATATATTGCAGTAAAAGGAAAGGTAAGTACAAACATTTCTTAGAAAGTTAATGTTCCTCAACCAGGAAACTAGCTATAGGACTCCAAGTTATTCAGCCATTGAACAATAGATCAGTTTCAGCCACAGGTACGTTTTAAATTAAAAAAAAAAAGTCAGGTTAAAGCCAAACTAAGACTCAAAAAATGAAAGAATTCTCAGTCTTCTTTACATTTGATTAGATTAGAATGGATGACAAATAAAACATTTTTAGGTGTGCCCCAAAATTATGTAAAATAATTGAAATAAGGAAACTCTAGATACAATAGTTCTCAAATTTTAAAGAGACAATCATCTAAGATTCTTGTTCAAAATCAGATTCTGATTCAGTTGGTCTGGGGTGGTCCTGGAGACTGCATTTCTAACAACTGACTGAGGACTGCTGACCACTCTTTGAGAAGCTAGCCTTAAGATGGCTATGGGCTAATATAAACAATGACAAAATTTGTTTTTATGAACACTAATGTTTACCAAGTACCTACTACATGTCAAGCATTTCATATAGTACCTGCCTGAGGAGGATATTATAGCCCCCATTTTACAGATAATAAAGAATGCTTGAGCAGTGGTGGTGCAGTGGATAGGGCATAAATCCTATGCTGAGGTCCCAGGTTCGAAACCCCAAGGTCATTGGCTTGAGCAGGGAGTCACCGTATTGAGCATATATTTATAGACATTATCTCAAGGTCACTGGCTTGAAGCCCAAGGTTGCTGGCTTGAGCAAGGACTCACTGGCTCAGACAGAGCTCCCCAGTCAAGGCACATATGAGAAAGCAATCAATAAACAACTAAAAGTGTCACAGCTATGAGCTGATGCTTCTCATTTCTCTCCCTTCTTGTCTGTCTGCAAAAAAAAAAAAAATAAAAAATAAATAAATGAATGAATGAGTAAACTCACAATGAAGGTATTTAATAAGTAAAATGTTATAAATGGGTAGAACTGGGATCTGAATTTATGGTTGTCTAGATCAAAACCTTTTCATTAATTTATTCATTAAACAAATATTAATGGAGTACCCACATATGCAAGTCATTAATTATTGAGGAGCTAGAGCAGTATACAGTACAGGACAAAGGTCTATACTAATAGAGTTTATGTTTCAGCAGGGAAGACAGAATTAGAACAAAGAATTCCAATATTAGTTATATAATTATTTGCTAAATCCTGTAAAAGGAAATTCAAAGCAGTTTTGAAAGTTTATAAAAAGATAGACTGGCTTAATCTGGGTTAAAATTAAAAAGGGGGGGGTTCCTCAAAGAAACGTTTTTAAGCTCTGTTCAAAAAGATGAGTAAAAATTAACTAAGTGCTAAGTGATTGCATGGAAATCAGTATGCAGACAGCAGAACAGGGTTATTTAGGCAGATGAATAGTACATACAAAACCCAGGGAGAAAACAGAAAAACACCAGTCTGGTTAAAGCTAAAGGGCCTGAAATGGGGCGAGTAAGAAAGGCACCATCCAGACCATGTGAGGTTATGGGCACCATGTTTATAATTTTGTTAATAATGGTGTTCTTCAATTACAAATAAATAAATGCCTAGTAGAGTTATAAATAGAGACCAAGCACCTGAACATTCATACTTTTTTACTTTATTTAATTTTTTTAGAGAGAGAGGGACAAACAGAATGGAAGAGAAAGAAATGAGAAGCATGAATTCTTTGTTGTAGCACTTTAGTTGTTCCTTGATTGCTTTCTCATATGTGGTTTAATGTAGGGTAGGGACTCCAGCCTAGCCAGTGACCCCTTGCTCAAGCCAGCAACCTTAGGCTTCAAACCAGTGACCTTTAGGTTCAAGCCAGCAACCATAGGGTCATGTCTATGATCCATGCTCAAGCCAGTGACCCTGTGCTAAAGCTGGTGAGTCTGTGCTCAAGCTGACAACCTTGGGGTTTCAAACCTGGGTCCTCAGCATATCAGGCCAATGCTCTATCCACTGTGCCACCGCCTGGTCAGGCAAGTTCATACTTTTTAAAGAGCACTCTGTTGGCAAGTTGAAAATAGACTGGAGGAGAGCAGAGGAAAATTCATAAAGACCCATTAGGACTCAGGTTGAACCTGGGTGGTAACAATGGAGATATCAAAATGGAAATAAATCCTACTTAATTAGTAAAAATTCACTATTTTTCTCTAGTTTTCTATGATTAGGTACACAATAAACTACCATACTTGAGTATTCATATTATCACATTTTTTTACAACATGAAATAGTATTTTAAAATTTTATTCATTGTTTAGACTAAAAAAAATATTTTTTAATTTTTTCATTTTTAAAGAGGGCAGAGAGGGAGAGAGAGTGAGAGGGAGGGAGATAGAGAGAGAGAGTAGGGGGGAGGAGCAGGAAGCATTAACTACCAGATATGCCTTGACCAGGCAAGCCAGGGGTTTTGAACCGGCAACCTCAGCATTTCAGGTTGACGCTTTAACCACTGTGCCACCATAGGTCAGGCAAGACTAAAAAAATTTTTTACTTTACAAATCACACATATCCATAAAGTCTTGAAAAGGCAGAACAAAGAAGTCAGATAGTAACAGTCAGTACATTAACATGTATCCATTCTCTGTTCTCACAGTCCAGGCAAAATAGGGGGTGGGAAAATAGGTCAGAAATTTTCACTATAAGCAATTGTCTACTTTGCTTTCAACTCTTCCTTTGTGTAGATAGAATCTAAAATGTAATCTGGCCCAGTAAATTTTTTTAAATTAAATTTATTGGATTGACATTGGTTAACAAAATTATGTAGGTTTAAGGTATACACATCTTTTTTTTAATTAAGTGAGAGGGTGAAAGGTGGGGAGGCAGAGAGACAGACTCCCTAATGTGCCCTGACTGGGATCCACCAGCATGCCCTCAAAGGGGCAATGCTCTGCCCATCTGGTACCCCTGCTCTGTTGCTTGACAACCTGAAGCAAGGCCATGGAGCCATCCTTAGCACCTGGAGCCAATTTGTTCTAACCATTCGAGCCATGTCTGCTAGAGAGGGAGAGAGAGAGAGAGAGAGAGAGAGAGAGAGAGAGAGAGAGAGAGAGAAAGAAATAAGGGTGGAGAAGCAGAAGGTTGCTTCTCTTGTGTGCCCTTAATTAAACCCAGGACTTCTACATGCCAGGCTGATGCTCTACCACTGAGCCAACCAACCAGGGCTAAGGTATACCATTCTAAAACACATAATCTGTGTATTGTATTGTATGTTCACCACCCCAAGTCATGTCTCCTTCTATCAGCATTCATCTCTC